>NC_142494.1:25586312-25891645 GCF_965113065.1 Corylus avellana
TTTAAATTTTTAATACATAAAAGAGAGCTCCTGCTACCAGGTTCATCCTGATAACACTTTTTTTGTAGCCTCCAATTACTATGTGACCCATCATAAATTTAAAAAAAATACAAAAAATAAAAGTGAGAGCAATCATACAAAAAACAAAAAAAAAAATCATAGCTGGCAAGACCCAGGCCACCCACGACATGGGTTTGGCCAGCGGTGAACACCTCAAATCCCGCCGGCCGTGACCCGCCTCAAAACTGGTTTCTAATGCCCCTAAACTCATTTCTAACGCTTCAAAATCCGTTTTTAATGTCTCAAAACTCATTTTTTGATTCAAAACAAAAATCTAGAGGTGGAAGGTTAATCATTTAGGGATTTTATCACCCTAAAATCTAATGTATTTTGGTCCAACTTATTTTTGAGAACTTTTTATGTTTTTGCTTATGTGCCAGTTATTAATTAGGACTGTAAAAATGGTATTATCATGATTGTCATGATAAAATGATATCTCGAAATAAACTACTTGTATTGTAGGGAGATCATATGCTGATATGCTTATTCGTACATATGGAAGTTCTATTCTTTTGGTAATCTTTTATTTACCTTATGGATCAAAGCAAAACATCAATAAATATGGAAAATGTCATCACTCCTTCCCTTTTAATTTTTATTGAATCCATGTTTAAATCCCACCTACCAACTTTCTCTTGTTTGGATCTAACTGTCTTGATGAACTACAAAGAGAAAGGCTTTTTCTGGTAACTTCTTTTTTTTTTTTTTTTTCTTTTTTTTTTCTCCAAAACAAAAACATTAAAATAAAATAATTAAAAACACAAAAAGACATAACTTTCCTTCAGCTTAGGAATTGAGATTTACTCCAATTGAGGAGAAATTGGAGATTCTCCAACCCTTTATTTTAAATTGAATGGTTTATAAAATGCCAGTTGTTTTTGTATAAGCGATGCATTAAATGCTGGCTTTTGTTTTATCGAGGTTTAAATGATTTTATAGACCAATAAATTTAAAATGAAAGGCCACGATTAACGATTGAAGAATCTCCAATTTCTCTCTAACCTATTTAAAATAGTGTCAAATGTCTATAAATATTTAAAATGCACATTTGACACTATTTTAAATGGGTTTGAGGATATTTATTCCAAATCCAACACAAAAAATATCTAAAATTATTTTTATTCAAGATTTTTTTTTTATGCATAAGAAACAAAATGAATACAACAACAAAACACATATTAGCAACCTGTTTCACATGCACTTCACATTACGTGTATGGACCTCCAAACTTGAACTCATTTGTCTTGTCCTTTTTTTTCTTCTTTTTTGTCCTTTTTTTAAAAAAAAAAAAAAAAAAAATTCTTTCTTTTTGGTTAGAAAAAAGTTTATTGTGTTTCCCAAAGCAGTAGATAACATCCAAAAATATATATAAACTTCCAAGCAGAAAACCTTTTTTCTAAAATGTAAAACTTTTTCCCAAAAATCCCTTTTTTCCCAGCATTCTATCATCTATACCCCCCTCTCACCAACCATTTGTCTCCATCTCTCTTCCTTGCTTAAAGAAAACGACGCCATCGCATGCTCCATGATGTGATAAAGTGGTACCCATTTTTAAACCGTCTGATTGAATTTCATGGAACTGGGGCTATTGGGTGACGTCATAATTTGAAGATCAGACGGCAACTGGGCTGAGTGGTTTTGCATATGTGGTATCTTGTGTGGGCCCAGGAATGGATTTTAGAGTGTGATGGCTGATCAGCATGAGCCAACTGAAAAAGTCGCTCCCTTCGGCTCCGTTGGGTCCCAATAGCAACCAGGAAAAAGAAAGAATCCTCGTTCATATCGGGTATAGCTCTATTCCAATATTACCCTTCAAGCTCCTTCAAATTACGGATATGAACTCACTCACAATTCCACAAGAGAAAAGAGCCGCCTTTGACTTTTAATTTCAATTGACAGTTCAATCGGCTATAAACTACGCCTCACGAAATAGAGGGCGCTAAATTGAATTTCTCTATCTATTTTCTCCCTTTGTGTGGATATGTCAAAAAGTTGAGTTTTATCTCAATCTCAATTTAGCTTATATTTTTATTTTCCTCCCTTTCCGTGAACGTCGCTATTGACGTTTATTGGTCTCCCGTCTACGTGGCCTTGCACTGGTATTAATATGAGCCACCAATTCTAACACATATGATCATCCAATGCCAAGAATTTTGATTACAATAAAGGGTTCACTCCTAAATATACTAAAGTAACCTCTATTTCATATTTAAATTCATGATATTGTGTTATATGAAGTCAGAAGTCTCTCTTTATTCTTTTTAGTGTTTAAAATAATAAGAACGCTTGTGGTCCATTCAGTGCATTGTCAAGATAGACCATCATATGGTTGGTATGGCACAATGTTATTAAATGAAATGCCTAATTTTATTACTGATTACGAACAATAGTTTATAAATTGTAAAATTTATGGTTTAAGATATTCTGTTTGATAATCTCATTGCTCACACTATAAACCATATTCAATGTAGCCTATGGATCATTCCCATGCATTTGATAATTAATAATCATAAAAGAAGTACATGTAAATAGATTATATGTCCAATTCTCATTAAAATAAATTAGTGAATAAACAACTTTATTCAATTTAAGCAAAAACGTCTCGCAAACTTAATTGGAATTTATGGCACTATTCCTAACAAAAATGACAAATTACTATAAAAAAAAAAAAAACAAAAAACAAAAATAGTTAGTTGAAAATTAGATCACCTTTTTTTAATCCGAAAAAATTATTATTATTTATTTATTTTATTTCATTAAAATACATTATATATATATATATATATATATATACATACATGGTTTGGGAGTATTTTGAAAGAGATTTGTTTGATATCTCATTTTCCTACATATTTCTTGTCCATCTTTTTTTTTTTTTTTTTATTATTATTTTTATTTATTTTTTTTAAATCTATCATTAAATCTGTAGGAACCACGTGTGAGTCCAACATATTTAATAATGAATTTACACATTTTTTGTATGAAGATGTATAGAATAATGAAACCGAACATTTCTCATTTTGAATTGTGTTTTTTTTTTATAAAAAAAAGTATTGGAAGAAGAGAGTCACACATAAAAATAGAAAAGAAAAGATAAATTAAAGTATGCATTTATAAGGCCCAACTTACACCAAACTATTACTTAAAAGCAAGTAATTATTGCAAAACATCTTAAGCACACGGGAGTGCGTGCTAGTGACTAGTGAGCGCTAGTAGTCAGAAGAGCACTTGGCTCGGAGCGATTAGTTCTTGACCATTAGTAAAATCAACTGTAAGATCAAATTATTTAAATTACAGTTATAATTAAGTGTTGAGATTGAATAATGTTGCAAACAATCATTATAATTAAATCGCAGTTAATTTTAATTATAATCTAACGGGGAAGATTAAGTGTTTGTTAATGTCATGTAGTTAGATTTTAACTGAATTAGCAGCTATTTATTGTTTATAACTTTATTGCAAAATTCCATGCCGATTGGTGAACAGACATTAAAATGCTTAATTTTTTTGACATGTCCGCATAAGAGGGGAAATGGGGATTCGAACTAATGACCTCAACTTTATTAAGTGTGGTCCCAACCGATTGAGCTACCTCTTGGGGACCATTAAAATGCTTAATTGAAACTATAAATAAGTCCACTACATATCAGTTTAAAACACGTAAAATTTTATCTTAAGTAATGCTAGGATCATATTTTTATCATTTTAAAGCTGATGTGTCTTTCAAAATCACCATTAAAATCTTCTTCTGTTTCTCTCAAAACCTAAAGTAGTTATAAAATTTGAGTCTCTCTCTCATACTAAAATAGAACTACCAGTGTTTTGGTTTAGTTTTATTTGATAAATGATAAAGGCACAACTTTTGCCAAATTTTTTCTTTATGTGGTCATTTAAAAAAAAAAACAAAAAAAAAAAAAAAAATTTTTTTTGAAGCAATACATCCTATGTGTTCCTTTTTTTATTTGGTATTTTTTTTAATAAAAAAATGGTATTTTTATTCATAATAATGACCATTTAAAAAAAAAAATCAAATAAAAAAATGATCAAATAAGATGTTATTGCTTCAGTTTTTTTTTTAATTTTATTTTGTTTTGAAAAAAATTTAAAAAGAAAAAAGAAAAAAGGTGGTAGAGCAGGCTGTGGCTAAAGATGACATGATAAGATTTGGAGCAAAGCAAGGGATACGTTGATTTATTTATTTATTTTCCATTTAACTCTTTGAAGAAGAATAATGAGGAAAATGTTTTGAGTGATGGTGTGAATAGATTCAACGTTTTCTTACTCCTACACCGTGTCATCATTATTTATAGCAATTTACAAGTAAATTAATCCAATTTTTCATTATTTCAAAGCTTCAATCTGGAAGATTACACGAAAAAAATAAAGCAAAAAAAAATAAAAATTCTATAATAATGCGATAATTATAAAGTTACTCCAATCGGATAAATGGCATTTCCCTTATTAAATGAAATGATGAGGACAAAACGGACCCAAAGAAACTCAGCAACGCACGTGTCGATTTGCACGGAGAGTCCCTTTGACAGTGATCTCCTTCAAAAACCCGACTCGCACTACTATTTGGGTTCTCAGTGATCTCTTCTAGCTCGCACTCTTTTAACTCTCGTCAGCGTGAGAACGATAAACCTCACCAAACCGAACGCGCTGTTTCGGAGAGCGAAAGCGTCACCGTTTTGTGCGGCTTTGAAGCTATGGACGAGAATTCAGCAACCATCGAAGCGATTCTGAGAGAGCAGGAGGAGGAAGAGCTGGCAGTGAGCAAGAACAAGAACAAGGACGCCCAAAAGGGCAGCGAATCCGGCTGGCAAACGGTGTCGTATCAGAAGCGCAACAGAAAGGCGCCCAAGCCTCTGCCGCAGGAGAATTCGACGGATCCGCTGAGCCGTCGGCCCAACGGAGCCGCCAAAGCAGATGTCTTCCGCCCGATCGAGCTGCACTCTGAGGAGCGCCTCCGGCGTGTGATCGAGGCAAATCTCGCCGCCGAAGCCGCCGCATCCGGCGAGGGTTTGAAGCGGCATTCTGACGATGATGGGGACAGCGACGCGGAGGCATCCGGCGCCCCCGCCGCCGGCGACAATGGCGAGGTGAAGCCTAAGAAGCCAAAGAAGCCGAAGAAGCCGAAGGTGACCGTCGCTGAAGCAGCTTCGAAGATCGACGCCGCTGATCTCGGTGCTTTTCTAATTGATATCACCGTAAGCGCCACCAATTATTCAAAAGAAAAAAGAAAAAAAATCGAATTTCCCATCCACCACACTTTCCGATCTGGTCGTTTTCATAAAATTCGGATTCAATTTCGTGTATGATGGGTAAAATAAAGCGATTTTATTGCTTTTAATTTCGTTTTCGGTGTCTTGCTTAGGCTTCGTACGAATCAGATCAATTTATACAGCTAATGCGATTCGCGGATTATTTTGGCCGCGGATTCGCGTCAGTGAGTGCAGCTCAATTTCCGTGGTTGAAGACATTCAAAGAGTCCAGTGTTGCAAAGATAGTTGATGTAAGTTTTTGCTGCAATTTTAATTTTCTAATTCGCGTTGAATTTGTCTGATGAGAAAAATGTTGAACGTATGGATCTGTAGCTTGAAATTGATAGAGATATGTTGAGTTGAAGAGAGAGTTCAGGGCTAAAGGACTGTAGAGATTGCAGTTTTCCATTTAAGGCGTATAATATGTGGAATGTATGGATTTTTCGTGCGAGATTGATTCAATGATGGAAATGATGTATGCTATGATGAATTTATGTGCGTGCATGTGGGTTTTAGGTTAGAATGTGAAAGTGTACCTTGTGATTCTGTGTCCTTGTTTTCTGTCAAATGGTAAGCCTTTTCAGCAAAGTTATGATGAAGAGTATCTGATGTCTGCTACTTGATGTTCGATAAAGTGATTTTACAATGATTCAGTTAGCTTGATCTCGGGTGTGCTGTCTAATTATTCTTTATCCATTTATTATGATTCTGTTTCCATGGTCTCACGTTTGCTAATTTCTTTTACATTTGTAATGTCTAATCAGTATTTATTATATCTTTTGTTTAAATTGGAATTCAATTTTTAAATCGTAGTGAATGTCTTCATTCTTAATCATTATTTGATACTCCCAACAGATTCCTCTTTCCAGTATACCTGAAGGCGTTTATAAGACATCTGTTGACTGGATGGGAAAGCGGTCTTCTGAAGCACTTGGCAAATTTATGTTATGGTCATTAGATAGCATTCTCGCTGACTTTGCAAGTCACCAAGCAGCTGCCAAGGGATCCAAAAAGGTGGTTCAGCAAGCATCTTCAAAGTCTCAGGTAGCTTTCCAATCGGATCTTGCTTTGTGATTCCATGATCTTGGTTATGGTACATGAGAGCTTGGTGTTCTGTTGTTTAGTCTTGCATATCCGATGCTTTGGTTCACACAAAATTGTACGACAAACAATGTACTAAATGTTAGAGTACAGTTGAAGTGCAAAGAGCTGGTGTTCATTGAGATTCATGGACACAGACATGGGAGTCATCTCTCCTCAAATAAATGAAGCATTAGATAAGACAAATCCAAAAACTTTGGGGATTTCTATTAGATGAACTGTTTGACGTTTGCCCATTATGCATATATGATATGTTTCTGCAGGCATCATTTGGTCATCAATTTGTGAGCATTATGTGCTATCATGGATGCTCTTATAAAACACATGAAGCTTCTTGTTCTAAATTTTGAAAAGATAGTTGATGGTGGAGACCATTATAAGTGGTTGGACAACTTTTAGCGGGGCTTGCACTTTTTGACATGACTCGCAAACTTGATATGAACTCATCATGAAATTAGCAGGTTAGAGTTGAGGAGTTTGACTTGTTTAATTTAATGGGTCGGGTTATGGTTGCTCTATATAGTCTTATAAACATGCCTTGATACGACCCAAACCGATACACATCATTTAGAGCTGAAATTTTTTTATACAACCCACAAACACGACACGAACCCAACATGAAATTAGCGGGTTAGGGTTAAGGGGTTTGACCCATTTAATTAAATAGCTCAAGTTAGAGTTGACCTATATAGTCTTATACCTATTCCTCAACACAACTCGAACACAAGTTGCCACCCATAACTTTTAGCATGTTAATTTTTTTATGAAAAGATTTGTCCTTGTGTTTTTGAAATTTTGGGGCTATAACCATTGAAGATAATTTAGGGTTTTTTAATGGGAACTCTAAAAAGACCATAAAGAGGGGATCGGGATTCCTTTCTCACTTAATAGTTTTCCTTCATTTGAATTACATATTGATTATTGTCATATCAAGTGCCAGGCTAAATGGCATTACTTGGCCATACATGGCTTTAGACAGTTGTGGTGCACATGCACTTACTACGCAAGAGAATGACTGTTTTTCTGTTTATCTTTTGGTCTCTTTCTATTTTGATTACTTTAGCTGAAGTTGCCATAAGAACAAAAAAAAAAAAAAAATCTGCCAACTTTCACTACACGTGCTGATAATAGAAACCACTTTTTTCTTTTTTTTTTGGAGGAATTGAAACTGCATTGTTGTTGACTATAATTCAGGAAATCACATTACAACTATCTCGATAATAAACGAGGAATTTTAATTTGAACGTCTATATATTATTCATTTAACCTATAAAGGTGCAAAGATTGACTTCTTGTATTTGAACTCATTACCTAAGTAAACCCAATTGTAGAGGTAAAGAGAGAGAGAGCATCCTTTCTCTCTCTCTCTCTCTCTCTCTCTTCCATCCTTTCAGCACAATCACTCGGTGCACACTGCTCTATGTGCCAACTTCAGCAGTTCAAGCTTTGACACCATTACCACATGTCGTTATCCTTGTGTTGAGATCTTCTTTAACCTTACTTGGCTTATTGCTGTAGCTCAAGGGTTTTCAAAACTTGTGATTGAAGTAAACATTGAGGCACATGGTGTCAAAGAGCGCCTATCAGTATGTATTTTCATGCTAGCACTTCTGATCAATAAATAAAAGGTTCACAAGTAAGCATATATAGTGTGAAAGCAGAGTGGTTAACTTGCTTGTTTTCAGGAATACACGACCCCACAAGTCCATAAGTCACTAGAGTTTTTAAAGGAATACTAAAAGCATTTGATAAAACTATCTATTGGAGCGTGAATCCATATTGATCGGTGGATTAGAGTATTTATTCTCCCAACCTTGCAATCCATGGATTTGAGATCAATTTAGACCCCACTCTTACAGGAGTAGGTTAGTATGGTAATCAGATTGATTCCTTTCAACGGTGATTTTGTCATGATTATCTATATCATACTACAGCAAAACATTTTGATGTACCCAGAATTTTTATTATCACTAACAATTATTGTATATTATGAGAATATTTGTTAAATAAAATGGAATTGTGAAGGGAATTGGTAGTTCATGAGTTTCCCATCTTCTGGTCAGCTGAGCGAGTCACTAATTTGGAAATGGTATAATGTTGGATCTGCAGGTTGCTATGTTTGTTGTTTTAGCAATGGCACTGCGACGAAAGCCGGATGTGTTGATCACTTTATTGCCTACAATTAAGGAAGACCCAAAATATCAAGGACAGGATAAGCTTCCGGTCACTATTTGGGTGATTGCTCAGGTGAATTTCGGTTTCAGTGATAATCTAATCTTCCTAGTAGGGTCATCTCAAATAATATAATATGAATTTTAAGCCAGAAATTGGATTTTGATTTGTATAGGCATCTCAAGGAGATTTAGTTGTTGGGTTGTACATGTGGGTTTATTATCTCTTGCCTATACTGGCTAGCAAGTCAGGCTGTAATCCGCTATCCAGAGACTTGATTTTACAGTTGGTGGAAAGGTTAGACATTTTTGAGATTGAACATAAGTTTTATTTGTTATCTTATACATTTTTTCTTGGTACTTTTTAATTCTATTAGTTCCTAGTTGTGGAACTTTATTATCTCCTCTTTCTCACTTATTATTATTATTTATTGTCATCCCTTGAAATCAGAATTTTAGCTTCCCCAAAAGCTCGCACTATTCTATTAAATGGTGCTGTCAGAAAGGGGGAGCGTGTGGTTCCACCATCAGCTCTCGAGCTTTTGATGAGATTCACCTTCCCAGCACCATCAGCTCGGCTAAAGGTGGGTATTTTTGGGAGTATCTGCTATATATTTCCATATCATATGTATTTTTTTTTTCTTTCTAAAGTGTAGTTGTAATCTATCTTTTGCTTAGGCAACTGAAAGGTTTGAAGTTGTATATCCGACTTTGAAAGAGGTTGCCCTTGCTGGTCCCCCGGGAAGCAAAGCAATGAGGCAATTTGCACAACAGATTTTGGACATTACAATCAAAGCTGTTGGAGAAGGTAGTGGCAAACTCATAGTAGACACTCCATTCTAAATCTTCTTTTCCTTTTTTTTTTTTTCTTTTGTTTGGGTGGGGGGTGCCTGTCTTGTTTTACGACATATAGACTATAGCAATACAGGAGTTTAGGATTTTGACTTTGTATCAGAGTTTTGACTTTAAAACTCACTTGCAGGCATCCCTGACCTATCAAGGGAAGCAAGTGACATTTCTGTTTGGTGTTTGACTCAAAACCCTGAGTGTTACAAGCAATGGGTGAGCATTTGAAACTCATTATTACACTGTTTTGTTTTTGAATTTGAGAATTATATGTAATTATGTTCACATCATTGAGTTTTATTTATGTCTTTGCTTTGGAACAGGACATGCTTTACATGGATAATCTCGAAGCAAGTGTAATTATTCTGAGAAAGCTTTCTCATGAATGGAAGGAGCACTCTGCTAAACATCGTACTCTGGACACTGTTAGGGAAACTCTTCAGAGTTTCAAGCAGAAGGTAAGCCTTTCTCATATATTCTAGACAAGATAATATATTTGTTTGAGCGCATTGAATTGCTGTTGCATAATTCTATGCTTCCTTCTTCTCATCAAAAAAGTTGCGCACTGCTCTGAAATATGGCCCTAGAACAGCAGCATGCCAGCGTGTCTCGTCTTCTCCTTAACCACCAAGCACACCACTTCCACCACTCCCTCCCCTTTCTACCAAAGGGGGTGTGGGAAGTGAAAAGCACTTTAAGCTCTTGTCAACTTTTGTTTTCTGATTCGCATCTTAGGCTTTCCCTTGAATAGTTATGAATGTCCTTTCCCAAATGATTCCTTTGATGGAGTTCATCTGGTATGATTTTTTGCCGGAAAAAAAAAAAAAAAATTGCTGACCTTGGGATGTATCTGATTCAAAATTGAAGTTCACTGTACCTTCTCTTACGTGCAAGTGAAAGTGTACTACTACTCTACTTCTGCTCACTTGTTTCATTTTTGTGGTCATTTAGAATGAGAAAGCATTGGCAAAGGGAGATGACGTTGCTCACCATGCATCATTGAAGGAAGCGGACAAGTACTGCAAGGTGATTTTGAGGCAATTGTCACATGGCCATGGATGCATGAAGAGCATGGTCATTGTGTCTCTTGCCCTGGCTGTAGGTGCTGTTATTATGTCCCAAAACATGGATTCTTGGGACTACAAGAAACTCTCAGAGTTGCTGAACTTCTCTTGAAACATTCCGAGTTTTTAGTCCCGTGCAGAGGATTGGGAGCAGTAAATGGTGCACTCCATTGCCATATAGGTTTAATTATGTCCGGCATAGGTCAGTTCTGAAGGATGCCCTGTAACTAAATGGGCCGAGAATGAGTAATTTATTCCAATACTTTGACCAAATTCTATTGGGTTTTTTAGTGAAATTAGAATAGGATCAGCAGCAGCAGACCAAAGTGCATGGGCTGAACATTTACAGAGTGTTGTGTCTGGTTTTTCAGTTTGTCGGTCGGGTCAATGACATTATTTTATTTTATTTTTTTCTTTCAGAATGGGTAATCTATAGTGGGTTGTTTTTATGTTAAATTTTTAACGGCCGAAATGACTGCTGAGAGATGGAAACGAATGTTGACATCAATAAATGCTTCAAATGAGTTCCAAATGAATTCGCTCTTTTTGATGCTACCTTTTCTACCACTAATTTATATTGCGTGTTTCTACTTTTATCTAATTTTACTATTTTAGCTTACACCATTTATTTATTATGGGTGACTCTGGGTGAGGGAACAGAGGCCTGACCCTTCACTCAGGACAGTCAGCCAATCCACCTGCTTTTATAATGGCGACAGTTTCCACTGCGGCCTGGACCATTTTCTTGCTTAGCGGTGCTATACGTCATAGGCACGTCATTTGTGGTAATTGATAAATATTGAGCCGGGTTAAAATAGAAGGCTTGGTATTTTCTTCTAAATTGGGTTAGAAGAATTTTATTTACCCTACTTTATAAAAGTGGCATGTGTGTTTCGAACATGTGAGATATACATTTTTTTACTAACAGGAACAAAGTTTGAATAAATTTTATTAAAAACTCGTGCATCTCACATGTTAGTAAAAAAAAGGACACATATCATTTTTATAGAATAAGTTATAGAAAATTTCTCAAACCCAATTTAAAAGAAAACTTTTTCGGTCCCAAACATGGCTTGGCCAATCACATGCGGAAATCTTCCAATTGATAGATGGCACTCCTTGTAGAGCGCTAGGCTACTTTTGTTTTAGTAAGCATCTTGTCATCCTTGAGTTACGGCCCAAGGCCCTCATGGACATGGTAGCATCAAATCAGTAGCAAGAAATTTTCCATGGTGACCCACCTGGCCCATTCCTATCAACATATTGCTACGTTAAAGTTGATTTAACGGAAAATATAACCAAAAAGTCAAGAAAGATTTCGAGGAAGATTAATTTTCATGGATCTTGTCGAGGGTTTCGTCTAAATATCCGTTTGTTTCTATTGGAGGAAGAATTACGCAATTTCTTAATATTACAGGTACTGTATAGATTGTATACCTTCGAAATTAAAGTAGGCCACATTTACTTATCTTCCAAAAAGGGTGACAATTCGTATTTACACGTCTAGTTATGAGTATAAAACTATGTATGTCAACTTTAACATGACTAATTTAATTAAACGAGTCATCAACCTCAACCTTAATCTACTAATTTTATGTTGAATTTGCATACCATATTAAAAATTGTCGACTCTAACTTCGTGCCAATGATTATGTACTTTTTCGAGCATCTATTCAGGATTTTTAATCCACCGAAAGCACAGAAGCATATTTGGAAATACTAAAGTCTGTTATCTTGTTCATAGGAAGACATCGATTGTCCTTGTGAAACATGAGACTTGAGGTGTTGATTAAGAAAAAACCTAATGATTTGTGATTAGTATATTAATACGTAAACAATGATGAAAGCCATGTTCTCACTCATCCAAAATATGAAGGCCATGTGCTCCCACATGTCACAGCAACCGTACCATATCAGGACATACGAGGTCACATCAAGTCCTGTTAAAATCTTAAAAACAAATCAATTGTACACTTTAAATAATTACGGAATTTTTGAAATAAATTACATCTTAATTTTTTTTTAGTAAATATATTGTAAGTTTTTGAGTTAACTCGTGAAAACTAAAATCTCCCAAAGTTTTTTTTTTTTTTTTTTTTTTTTGAAAATTTACTTCCTGCATCAATCAAAATGTTAATGAAATATAAAAGAAATGACAAATACTCAACAATTTTTTCTAAATTTCTCTGTTAAGAGAATTTTTTTTTCAATTATCAATCTACAAGAAAACATCATAGAACAATCAACAAGTTTTTATTCATCAAATTCATAAAAAAAAACCCAGTATTCAACCATCTTCGGCAACTAGAATCTCTAGCCACCACTTCAATTTTTTTTATTTTTATTTTTTAAAAAAAATTAGAATTAATTTTTAAATTAAATTAATAAAAAAATTAATATGCTAATGTGACAAAACGATGCGTTTTGATTGAGACTAACGGCTGTTAGAGAATTTTGATGGTAGAAATTTGATTGGCATTTCGATTGACCTAGTGAGTAAATTTTCGAAAGAAAAAAAAAAAAACTTAAGTAGATTTTATTTTTGACTGGTTGACTCAAGGATTTATAATATATTTACCCATTTTTTTAACTGCCTAAGTTTATCGAAAAGGTGCAATAGATCTTTCCGTCCGAAATAGTGCCAATTATTTTGGACAGAAAGATCTATTATTTTGGACGGAAAGATCTATTGCACTTTTTCAATTAACTTTAGCGGTTAAAACTAAAAAAAATATTTATTTATTTATTTAAGGTGTAATCTATTTTGGTAGATTGACTCTTGAATTTATCTAGAAAATACCCAAATAACTAACCACCTCATGCAAGTATAGAAAAAAAAGAAACAAAATAATTAAAAAAAGAAGGAAGAAAACAAGTAAAAAGGTCGCAAGTAGCATGGCAAAGTTGACAAAAAGGAAAAACAAACAAAACAATGGACACGCCGCATATAGCGCTCATGTTTTCACGAAGTCCCCACATGGAAAATCTAAGCCAACCCATTTTTCTCGCCTCAAACGCCGCAAATCTATTCCTTGCATTATTGCATTATTGCAAATTGGTCGTCCCGATGATCCCCTTTATAAACAACCCCTTCACTTCCTCCACTTTAAACTTCATTACTTGCACAACATCTCCTTTGTGCTTCGAGAGAGAGAGAGAGAGAGAGGTTTTTTTTTTATTGGATTAGATATGGAAGGACGTTCGTACAACTCCCTCTTGTTGCTGTTTTCTCTGCTTTTTTTACTCACATTCTCTAGTGTTGCTGAGGTATAATTAACTAACTTTACTCACTCTGTTACTCTTTTTTTCTTTATTTCATATCCGGGGTATTGGGGTTCGCCCCGATTACATTCCCGGAACACCCAACCTTGAACTTGATGCTTTATTATTACTCTGGAACAGGCCGCTTACAGTACTGCAAAGCTTAGTCCTTCAGGTACGTAATTTTTTGTGAAGAAAAGTGCATGATCTATGCTATATTTTAATGTTAAGCAATTGGTGATGAATGTGGCATATATATGCATGCAGATTGCAAACCAAAGTGCACCTATCGTTGCTCGGCAACATCTCACAAGAAGCCATGCATGTTCTTCTGCCTAAAGTGCTGCTCCAAGTGCCTGTGTGTTCCTCCTGGCACTTATGGCAACAAGGAAGTGTGCCCTTGCTACAACAACTGGAAGACCCAGCAAGGAGGACCCAAATGCCCTTAAAATTCTTTCCACATTTCTAATAATAAGCCTGTGCTCCATGTTATGCTGCTGTGTAGCATTAATGGAAGCAATTTCCTATCTAGACACTTCTATGCGCAGTTTTTCATTAGGCCCACATGATCAATGTTCTTCTTATTTCCCTTCATCCCTTGTGAAGGGAGACTTTCTATATAGATGGGATTATATTCAATCACTTTTTCTATATGCATTCAACTCCTTAAAAACAATGAGATAGCTATATATACATGTGGGAACATCATTCTTTTAAAAGTTAAGCGGTAGAAGCAAGACGTGTAGGAGGACCGACGACTCACAATTCTTCCTATCTTCAAATCAAACGGCAGTTTTGGATACATTGATCCATTCATATCCGTGAGTTAAATGCATCAAAAAGGAGTAAAGGACCAGAGAGTCCTTCCACATAGCACTTCTTTTTCTTGCTTGCAGATAAGTTCAATTGGGATTGTTTTGCAATCAAACAAGTAGAGTCCAGCTAGATGGCTTCTGCAAAATGTTAGCTCGTGAAACATTGATGTAGGCCAGACTAACCATTTGCAGTTCAATAATTTCATACCTGTCCAATCACAAGTTGAAATTTTTTTATCAATCTGAAACATAAGTCCAATGTTTTCAGACCGCCTAATAACAAGAATTCGAATGTTAATAACTTCTTCTTTTAGGTTGTTCGAATTCCTAAAATTTGGGCCGACATGCCCAACTAGACCCATTATGCTTAAAATTCAAACAACCTAATAATAGAAAATCTCAATTCCTAAAATTTGGACGGGCATATCCAACTATACCGTGATACTCTTGAGATTGTTCTTCGTGATCTGCCCATAAATTGCTTCAATTCTTCCTTTGTTATGTTATTATGTCTTTAATCGTCCTCATGCATTATTTATTGGAAATAGTAATAGATTAGATTTTAAAGTAATTTTAAATACTCAACTCTCATCTCATTTTTATTTCACTTGGTTGATGGACGCACATCAACCTTTGATATGTGTATATATATATATATATATATTTTAGTAAAGATTGATATAAGGATTGATTGGTTTTGCCACACTATAATAGAAGTGAAATGAAAGTTAAGTATCTAACATTACTGAGTTAAAATAATTTTCCTATAATTCAATTTGTAAAAAATTGAGTAAAGTTCACATACCCCTCTCAAACTGCCATCCAATTGACAATATCCTCCCAAAACTTTCAATTGTGACAATGTCCCCCTTAAACTACTAAAACATTGTCAATATTTCACTAAGGCTAGCAAAAGGCAAGAATGTCCCTATATATTTCTCAATAAGACAAAAATACTCTTATAAATTTATATATATATATATAATTTTTTTTTAAAAAAAAATTTAAATTAAAAAGAAATTTTTTTTTAAAACGAAAATTTTTAATTTTAAAAAAAACAAATATTTTTTAAACGAATATATATATAAATTTTGTTTTAGAAAACGAAAATTTTTATTTTCTTAGAAGAAAATTGTTAATTTTTTTTAAAAACAAAAAAAAAAAAACTGAAATTTTTATGAAAAACCCTCCTATGCGGTCATGCTGCAAAAGGAGAGTTTTGCAGCAACCAATAAAAGAAGGACATCTCACATAGAGGAAAAAAAATGCAAAAAAAAAAAATCCTACACCCTAATGCACTTGATTTTCAACTAAAGAAGAAAGAAAAGAGAAAGAAGAGAAAGAAGAAGACCGTGGGTCTGCAAACTCACGGTGCAAACCCACAGCTGGGGTCTCACCGGCCGTGGATCTGCTGAAATGCTAGCCGCGTGGGTTTGATTTTTTGGTTTTTTCTAATGGGTCTTGTTCCGGTTTGGGTCTGGTTTTTTCTTTGGTTTTTCACATGGATCCAGCGCCGTTAGTGATAGCATGGCTTCGGTTTTAGGGTGATAAAATCCCAAAAAAAGGTTAACATTCCCCTCTAGGTTTTAGTTTTGAATCCAAAATTGAATTTTGAGGCATTAAAAACGAGTTTTGTGGCATTAAAATTGATTTTTGAGGCATTATAATCGATTTTTGAGGCTGGGTTTGGCCAAAAATTTGCCGGAGAAAGTGACCCAAAGTCGCCGGAGAGGTGACCCACGGTTGGGTCACGGCTAGACCAAGCCATGGGTCACGGCAGACCCAGCGGCTAGGTCTGCCGTGACCTAGCCATGGGTCACGTTTGACCTAGCGGCTAGGTCTGCTGTGACCCAACCGTGGGTCACGCCAGACCCACGGCTGGGTCTGCTGTCGCCGATCGATTCGCTGTCGCTGATGGTTTCGCTGTTGCTGGTGTAGGTGGTTTGGTTCTTTGTTTGTTATTATCTGGTATTTTGATTTTATTTTGTCAAAATAAGCTTAGTGATGTGTCACCTTGTGGTTGAATGCTACAAAAGACCCCTTTTACAGCATGACCGCATAGTAGGGGCTCCCAATTTTTATTCAATAAAGTTATAAAACAAAACAAAAGTTTTCAATTTTTATAACAAAAGAAAAAAATCAAAATTTTTAATTTTTTTTCTTATAAAAATGATATTTTTCATTTTACTAAGGGTAATTTTGTTATTGGGGGAATATTAACAATTTTTGATAATTTGAGAGGATATTGACACAATTAAATGTTTGAAAGAGATATTAAGAATTAAATGATAATTTGATTGTTACGTGGACTTTCATTTTTTTTAAAAAAAAAAATTATATAAAAGCTCATGCTTGTTTGTTTCAAGCGCGACCTAACTCACACAATCTGTACGTTGAAGAGAAACCGAGAATGACAGGACAAGCATGGCCTTACATACAGTGGAGTGGAGTACGCTAATCCACGTGCCAGTCACGTCCTCACAGACATTTATCCACTGTGGATAGGCTTCTCACTCACATATATATTAGCAAGAAAAATGGAAAAACGAAGAAAAGAAAACCCACCGAAATCATTAATAAGCGACGTGGCGCGCTTATCTCCATGGGATGTGGCAACTGTAAGCAACTGCAAACCTGCAGAGGAGCTGATATATGCCCCTCCATTACCAAATTTAATTTTTTGTTTGGTAGCGTTGGCCTTCAAGGGGGCCACAGGCTGAGCTTGTGGTTGCAAATTCTTTTCCCAAAATTTCTTGTCTTCAAGTCTTGGCTTCCTCCCTCTCATTAGAATACTCCAGTGAGTGCTGGTACTCTCTAGTTCTCTTCCCCTCTCTCTCTCTCTCTCTCTCTATCTCTCTCTGGAAGTGAGTGCTGCATCCCACAGGTTATTCACTCAGTCTCATTGCTTTTCTTTATTTCTGGACTGGCTTTTCAATTGGCTTATGCTATTATTCTACACTTTTACTTGGTGGGTATTCATTATTTTCTTTGTTTAAGCTTTAGTTTGTGAGTTTGAGATGCAAAACCTTTCCTTTATGTGGCACAATTCTGATGCTTCTAGGTTTGTTTGGTTTGCTGTAACTGTTTCTTTGTTTTGTTAAATGTCAGATTGTTATTGTCGTACGAACACGCTTCAACTATTATTTGATACACTGAATTATAGTTTCTGGAGCAACCATTATTTGTTGAATTTCATCACTTTGGTTTGTTTCATAGGCAACCATGTGAGTGGTGAATAGGTGCCCTTTTCAATTAAGTTCTTAATTATTGAGCCATTACCATTCATGAGGGAAAGTGTGGAATGATTTTCAACCTGCACATTTAGTTCCTTCATTTTAAACTTATGTGTTAGATCATTTCCTAGGTAATAAACTATAAGAGTGAAATGCTGGTTCCCAGATTTTTTGAGGTGCTTGATAAAGCGATCTTCAAGAATCTGGACATGGAGATGGTGGCAGAAAATTGTCGAAGCGACAGTGATTCTGAAAAAAAAAATGCATAACAGGTGTTTTTGATAATAGCTCATACGATCCTTATTTAAATGTTTGATTTCGACCTGGTGCATGACTGCCACCAAGAATACTGATGTAGACGATGAATATAACATGTCACGTTTGATTGTCATGTCTATATATTATTTTTGGTTTGTATATAACTATTCTCTTTGCCTTGGTTTCATTAGATTTTAACCCTATCATATAGCATAAGATACATAAAACAGAAAAACATAGTATGAATCTCAAATGAGTTTATAATATAAAATCAAAATTATGCTGGAACATCTTAGGCAGATATTTACCCCAATGAGTGGTTTATGTGGGACATATTTACTTTAATCACAAGAGCATTACCAGGAATAACCAAGATAAAGAAAAAATTTGCAATGTGAGAGACAATTTAGCTGGTGGTAGATCTGATAGTATGAAGTCTGATAAAATCTTTCTCTTAAAACAATGAAAAATGTTTCCGATCTCAACAATCTTCTAAAATATTCTGTTTGTAAAAAAAGTTATATAGTAGTAAAATTAACGAAGTAATCCCAGTGGTTTATGGAAGTGATATTCATTTCCCCCTAAATAATTTATTTTGGTGATGGAGGGCCTGAGCAAACTGATATCTAGTGCAGTTGATGTGGATTTTTGTGTTGGGTTTCTAGATGTTCTGTGGGAGGATCAGGATCTGCTCGAGCAGGTACTTTTTATTTTTTTTAAATAAAAAATAAGTAATATCATGTTCATGAGGCAGGGTGTGGAGCAATCTGGTGAGGTATTTGGACTTGGACAGCTAGAGATGTGCGTCTCATTGAGTTGCTTGATGAAACTGTGTATCTGGTGCAGAGAGAAGCCTCTTAAGCATTATTTTTCTGTGTTGAGTAGCAATAACAGGGCTAAGGATGTGCCAGTTATAAATTACTGGAAATGTGTCAATAAGGCTTTGCCCAACCTATAAATATATTTTACACACATTTTTTCTCCACAATTGACTATAGGCCCATAGAAGAGATATCTATGGATTATAAAGATTTTAGATATGTCTCTTTTCTAGATTTACTTGCTTAATCCTGGTTTGAATATGATGATATAAACCAAGCTTTCATTATATTTGTTGTGGTGACATCTGTAAGTGTCACCAGAGTGGAACAAACACTTTTGGGGTATGATTTATGGGTACAGACATGACTACTCGTGCTTCAATACAGATTCAGGATATCATGATATTTTTGGGTAAAATTACATAAAAGTATTATAAGATTCCCCTGAGGCATAAGCCAGATGTGGTTGAATTAATAATGCTTGAATCAAAGATACTTTTCTGATAAATGTGTTAAAACTCAATGGCAATTGGAAAAATTTAAAGGGTGGATATGTGCCATGAGCAACTTCTCTGGGATATTTGTTGGGATTTCTCCACAGAAGTGACCTCTACTTGAAAATAATAAACTTTTTCAGTCAATAAAGGTCAGACCAAGTGCTATATTTGTCATTGATTTACTATTCTCTAGTGTTTTGACCATATGGATATTAACTTATCTTATTTTTTTGTTTTTCATTTTTTTGTCATGTTCCATTTCGAATGCAATCATAATTGCTGCGTGAAAATAATTTGGCAGTTATATATTAATTTTCTACAAGATCCTTTACCTAAAACTTCATATGAATATGTAACACTGCCTGATAATTCCATTTTGGTTTTACTAGATCTTTGAGCTTCTGTAAGGGAGATGCTGGTTTAGGTCATTTCACTCCTGTGTTGATCCTTTCCATGGCACTTACTGCAAGCAAGGTTTCAAGTGGTCCTGTAGTGACTGAGAGGACAAATGTCTTTAGATCACCTCGACATGCATATTCTTGTGCCATGTCACCACAACACGATAAATCACATTTTACAAGTCAAGGAATTGAACATAAGCAAAGGCATGGAAATATCTTGGGAGCGAAATCAAGGTTTTCTGATGTGGGTTTGTGGCGCATGTGTCGAAAACCTCTTAGTTTCATTGCCTCTCGGGGTTCTTCTCTGTTATGCCGGTCCACAGAAACACATAAGACTGAAGCAAAGGAATGTGTTAGAACTTATGGTGATTGTGAAGACATAACGAGGTAATAATGAGGAAGTACAGATTATCAATTCTAATTGACTAGACATGCAGAACTTACATTGAAATTCTTACTTATCTTCAATATTTTACATACTTTTATTTAAATTCTTATTCTTCTTCTTCTTCTTAACACCATGGTGCATGAAAGGTATATGATTTAACATGATACATAAACACAGAAGACGGCATTGTATGTTGCATAAATGGTGTTGGAGATGGGAAATCCTTAATGTCTAGACATGGGAGGACAGTTTCATCTGTCACTGTTTCTTATTTCATTGTGTTGAAATGGATATAACTGCATTGTATGTGCAACAACCATGGAACATAAATGTGAAGAATTTTTAACTCATAGTTTTGCTAAGCAAAAAGCATAATAATTATTATTTTGCCTTTTCAAAGGTAAAAGCTTATGCAAGTATCTAATGTGTGTCAGGTGGGAATCATTGTTGTCTTCAAACACATGTCTGAACACCAAACATTCATGGGGATTAATGTTGTGTACCACTAATAGTTAATATGAGTTATTGGACTGAAGCATTTCGCACATTCAAGTGTTTCAGTCTACTGGCTTCTTATATTGCCAAATAATTAAGACATATAACTAAATTGGACATTATGATCTGTATGCATCTAGGTAATCTCCTAGGTTTGCTTCATATGAAGCTTGCGATTTTGGCTGTTTTCTAGAGGACCAGTAATGATAATTTTATCTAAAAAGCTAGGAATTGGAAAAAGAATCATTGACGCATTTCCATGGTTACTAGAGGACTAGCTAAAAATGAAAGGGTAATTATCTATTGATAAGAAGATAATGAAAGCACTCGTGTAACAAGAGTAAGGAACATGGGCACGGGGATTTCACTATGGCTATTGTTATGTAAATTACCTCTACCTTTTTCTCCCCTTGGCGATATATGTGCACACAGATGTATTTTGCTAAACTTCACTTCTATAAAGTAAAACTTTTTTCTCAAAATTTTGTTGTTCCACCTACAAAGTGAGGTCATTCACTATATGTTTTCCTTTTCAATTTGTCTTCTGTAATTTAATTCCCGCTCTTGTTGCTTTTATTAGATCCTTTACAATGATTTATTTTATTTTGGCAATTACTCCAGTTGTAACTAGGAGAAGCATCCATGCCCCTTTACCAAATAATTATGGAATTTCATGTTTTCTGACAATAAATCGTGTTGAGCTCTTGAAGTTAGTTGGTGCTGTCAATGTATTTTATTTATGTTTCTAAGATTCTAGTAATTTATTTATGTTTCTGAAATTCTATTGTAAATCAGTGCACAAATTGGAGATGAAGATCCAGTCATGCCTAAGAGTACTCACTCCAGTCGAGGCTTGGCTGAAGCTTGTAAATTTGTCTACAATGACGCAAAGTTCGTAAATGAAAGGGCTCGTAATGACATTTTCTTGCTTTCTCGGTAATATTCAGCCTCTAATGTTGGGCGTGATTATTTGTTCACAAAGCTTGCGATGATCATGAATCCCATGCCTTGTCAATATATAAGAAATTTTGTGAACAAGTTGCAAAAGATAGCAAAAATGTGCACTTACAATGAATGATCTACTATTTATTGAATCACATGCAACAAATTCAGGTTGAGTAAGCTTTCATAAAAATATATATATAAATTGAACTTGTTTCATAAAATCATAGAAATAAGCCACAACGGTTCTGTTTAAAATGGCTTTAGACATGGTTTTTGGTATTAGCTTTGCTAGAAGCGTTACATATATGATATAAACACATGCCTTTGAACTATTTTGGTTCTAAGTACATGGAGATTACTGCTCATCATGTGCCTCTCTTTCTCAGTGGGATAATGAGGTTGGATGCCCGAGCGCGTCAAGATGTAGCTATTCTTGAGTCAGAGTTCCTTAAGCTTGATGGTAAACTTTTACTTTTCTGTCCAGTTTCACTAGCTTTTTAAATCCTAAATATCTGTTTTCTGGACTTCAAACTTATTGGTTTTCCTTGTGCTGACCTTTTGTCTTGTAGCTCGGGCAAGAGAGGATACTGAGAAAATTGACCGCCGTGTGAAAGAAAAAGCTGAATGCCTTCGAGATATTGCTACTGTATGTGATTGCTAGATTTTTGAATACTGGTTTATTTTGGGAAAATGAATGAATTGCTGGTTTCTTAGTGGTTAATATTTTTGGTGATCTTTGTATACCCTTGCAGAGCTTGACAGACAAAGCCCAGTCTAGATTGAAAAAGGCTGCTGATAAGCATTGGAGCGATGGAGCCCTAGAGGTGCCTCTACTATTTAATTTTTTTGATAAGTAATAAGTAAACTTATCTATTACAAGATGATATTTAATTATCTTGTAATTATTGCTTCATTTGATGCATGTAATAGAATGTGCAAGCTAAATAAATTTTAACACTATTCTGAGCTCAGTAAAGCTTATGTTCTTCTAGTTGGTTGAAAAGGGTGAAATTAAATAGTTTTGAGCATAAAGAAGATTGCATTAAATGAAAGTACATTACATTTTTTTGACATATATTGTTAATAATTGGGAAAGTACTAAATTGATCTTGTGACAAATAAATTTATGTGGTTTCAAAATGAACTTATAAATCCCTTTGTAACATAATGATCACTCTGTACAAATTCCAGGCATTTTCTGATGGAATCTTTATGAATTACAAATTTCCCCTCAAATTAAAAAAAAGAAAAAAAAAAAGAAAAAAAAAAAAGGATGAAGTTAGGCTGGCTTTTGGGGGTGGTTTGGCCCCCCTCGGAGGCTAATTCTAGGGATGGCTTCCACCCCTAGGCTTTGGGGTGGTTCTGGGAGGTCGGTCACCCCAAAAACTAATCGCTAGGGGTGGTTAAACCATTCTAAGGCTAGGGGGTGGTTTGGCTACCCCTAAAATTGATTGCTATGGGAGATTAAACCACCCCCAAGGCTGAGGATAGTTTGGCCACCCTCAAAACCAATTGATGGGGCTAACCGATCGTTGAGGGTGGTCAAGGGGTGGCGCCAAACCACCTCCAAGGGAGATGGAGGTGATTCAGCCACCCTTAGAATTAGTTAGAGGGGTGGTTAGGCCACCTTCAAGGGCGATGAAGGCTATTTGGCCACCCCCATAATCGACTTAAGGGGGGTGGTCAAACCACCTCAAAGGCGATGCGGATGGTTCAGCCACCTCATAACCAATGGGTGGCTGAACCACCATCAATGGCCTTTGGATCACCCCTAGAACGGGCCAAAGGGGGTGGATAACCAACTTTTCCTCTCTTTTTTGTTATTATTGTAGATGCATAATATAGGGATTTATTAGTTCATTTTGAAACTACAAAATTTATTTGTTACAACGTCAAACCACATGGACTAATTTCGCAATTGTTCCTTAATAATCCATGCTTTTGATCAAGAGAAAGAGGTTGTAATTTTTATTCTGCTGTGGATTCTAATTAATTATTTGAACTGAGGGAGAAGTTTACTAGATTAAAGATGTGGGGTGTCAAAGTTTGGCAAGTCTCTAATGTTGTTACGGAGTGAGTGCAGGGGCGGAAGCACAACATTCGCCCCCCCCCCCCCCCCCCCCAAATATTTTGAATTTTTTTATAAAAAATAAAATATTTTTAGAAATATGTCCTCTCAAAATTATATTTTTGCCTTTTTACTATTTTTTTTTTTTTTTAGTTTTATCCACCCAAAATTATTGTTTTGCCCTCCTAAAATTTTCTGTTAGTTTTGTCCCTTCTATTAGCTTAAAAAAAGGGAAATTTTCCTATTTAATTGTTGATTTTCGGTTCACAACGTTATTTAGGCTTGACTCTGTCATTTTTGGGAGCTTCAAGGGATCTCATTAGAAGAAAGAGTTTAATTTATATTAAGACATGTAACTTTTGTATGCAATAATAACTTACAATTTACTATGAAATTAATTTTAAGACTTCTCTATATTTATTTTATATAAACACACACTTACACATATAGAGAGACCGTATATATCTATGTGTTTATGTATTTGTGTAAGTTCGTCCCCCCAAGTTACAAATCCTTGGTCCACCCCTGAGTGAGTGTTCACATGAGTTCGTTGAGGTGTCTAGAGCATGGGGGAATGGAATATGGGAAGTGTGACTTGGTTTGGATGAGGGGCTTAAGGTGAATGAGATGAAGAGAAATAGCTGGGTGAAGACAGTAATGGGAAAGACATTCATAAAGTTAAACTTCCGATGTTAGACATAGGCTTATACTTTGATGCAAGCACAATACCTGCTTATCTGTGTATTCTCATGTAACCAAATTGTACCTGTTGTAAGTGATACAACTACATTATGATTCAGCCTTGTTTTTGGACTTCTGTTGCAAGTAATACATGGTTTATGATGCATATTTCTGCTACCTTTTGACTTATTTTCAGGCTGATTTGCGCCTTGCCGACTTCCGTGCAAAACAACGTGCAATGGAAGACGCCTTCATGGCTTTGGAGGTGAACTGCTCTATTCTGTGACCCTGATAATTAATCACATAATTTGTTGGATAATCTCTTCTTTGTATCCAAATCATGTATAGTAATGAACAACTTGCTTGTATTCACTCTGCACTTTCTTCCCTTTTGAATGTACCCTTATTGATGCTTCTTAGAATTTATGGTCTTTATCTCTTCGTGAGTATGCAGTTTGTCAGAAATATCCATGACATGATGGTGAGCAAGATGTACAAATTGTAAGGTTATTCTTTCTTTCTGTATCCTTCTTACCCCCACCACCAGTGGAGGGGAAAATTAAGCAGTATTTAAACCTTAATTTCTGACACGTTGCAATTCAGTCCTCTGCGTAGGGAAAAAAGTTCTCTATCAGCAAATTATGCGATGGGCGGTATAACACTCGAAAAAAATGGGAAAACTTTTGATTTCTTCCCTGGGGAAGTGTCTGCTGATCGTATTACCGCTATTCAGGTCCTTCTTTTTGTTGTTTAAAACTATTTACTTCTCAGTTGCAGCAGGAATCATTACATTCATAGTGTTCTCTTTGATTATATGCAGGAAGCTTACTGGATTATGGCATCAGCTCTCTCTGAAGCGGATGGGATTGACTATACTGATCCTGAAGAGGTTTAAATTTCCACGTGTTCATGCTCCTGATCTGAGTGAGCCATTAATGTTATTATGTTTCAGTGTCTGTCTATTTACCACTCTTTACTATCTGAGCAGCTCGAGCTGTTGATTGCAACTCTTATAGATCTTGATGCAATGGATGGTAAAAGTAGTGTATCGCTATTGGCAGAGTGTTCAAGTTCTCCCGATGTCAATACTAGGTAAGCTATTTAAGTTTTATTGTAACAATTCAATCAAATTGTGTTGTATACTTGATTCATCCACCTTATGAGCATGGTTTAAGTGAAAAAAGTATGAATTTTGCTTTTTGAACACATGCTTATCATCCCATTATATGATGAAACCATACCAATGGCTATGAAGTAGCACTACTTAGATAAGCACAAATTTAATATCCGTATAAATCAATGATAACGCATTTAACCAAATTCTGAAGGGAGTTTCTGATTATATGCAAATTAGTCACAACACTTGACTTTCCAGGCTGATATATATAATTTTCATTGGATGATATATTCTTGTTATTGTCTCTGGTATAGACAAGCATTAGCCAATGCATTGGCAGCAGCCCCATCCATGTGGACTCTTGGAAATGCAGGCATGGGAGCGTTACAGGTACCGGGTTCTAACTTTTAAAGAAACACATTAGATGACTTATAGTTTCTTAACCCGAATCGCAGAAACTGATATTTGTTGTTTTCTTTTTCAGAGACTGGCAGAAGATAGTAATCCAGCAATTGCTGCTGCGGCATCCAAAGCTATCTATGAACTGAAGAAACAGTGGAAGATAGAGGAAGGCGATAGCTGGAGGTTTATGATGAACAAATTGACTGTGGAGAAAGATAGCCAAGAAGTTGAAGATGATGCTGATACAAATTGAAATACTTAAGACAATTAACTGTAGATATTTACATGAAGGTCTCAATAGTTGTAGGATAAACTCTGATCACCACAAAGTGATTGGTGCTGATGTAAAGGAAAATTCTGTCATATTTTATATTAGCCTTTCTTTCTTCAATTTATTTTCCAAGTTCTCATGCTCCATTCATACAAGTCTACTTTTCCTTTCAATGCATGTGACCTTGTCTTTAATGATTGCAGAGACAAAGTTGAAGTAGAAGCAAGCTTGGGCTTGACGTGTACAACCCATGAACATGTATGGGTTGCAGATAGATCCAGTATAGGATTTAAGCCCACCCATCATTGCTGTTGGCCCCCATAAGATAGCGGGCTCCATATCAGATAGGTACCCTTGCCCACAGAATGGAGGTTACTACTTCTCCTGAGAAAACCCACCCCAAAAAACAAAAAACGGTTTTCCCTAATGTATCATGAGTTTTGCAATGTTAATCTTGAATTATAAAAGCTGCAAAAGTTGAATCCTAACTGAGGATGCCAAGATGATCCCATTTTTAAAATTTAAATAGGTAAACATTTGCTGATTCAGCCAATTGTGAGTGTGGTTTATTTTTTATTTTATTTTTTTATGATAAAATCTTTAATTAAGGGTAAATATTTATTTTTATAAGTTTTATGGGAACATAAAGACATTTTATCTATTAGCCGTTTGAGTTAACATAAAACCCTAATGATAGGCGTGAAATTAAAAGGAGTTGAACAATGGAATACTCACATTACAACTTTTGATAATTTGAAACTAATATTATGTAAAACCCGTGATACATTAAGAGATAAAGTGAAGTTTTCCCAAAAAAAGAATGCTATTTCAGCAATCAAAATGGTTCCTAAAATAACACCGGTTAAAAAACGAAGCCGGATCCTCTCCATTTCAAAGGAAATGGAGAGGAGCCGGTTCTCCTTTCTACAAAAGTAGAATGGTCCAAAAAAGTGAAATGATCATTCTACCCTTATAAAATAAGGGACCAGCTCCTCTCCATTTCCTTTGAAATAGAGAGAATTCGAGTCTTTAGAAAACTCCTGACCTAAATTTCTTTCTGGAAAGGTTGAAAGTCCCTCTTTTTTCTTCCTTCATTTGTAAATTAAGGAACTGAACTAGATAGAGATCCAGACACTGTAGACTATAGAGCCTACCATCTCTCTCTCAATTCACACTCATATTTGGTTAGGTCACATGTAGGAATGCCACTCCATCTATAAATGTCTTAAAAAAATCATCCACTCATGGTGGTCGTTAATCTTCAGTAATTCTCTCTATTTTTCTTTTTTTTTTTCTTTTTTTTTTTCCCCTCCTTTAATTAAGGCTTATTATAAGCTTTTCCCCTGAATCTTTGATTAATATTCTCTTTGTTTCTTAAACCCAGGAATGTAACTTTTCAAAAACCCAAAGCTGAGCCTAAAAAGCAAAAGCAAGAAGGGAAGAGAGAGAGCTTGATCCCACAAACATTATTATCAGCTTTATTCAAACAAAGGGTCTCAAATCACCATCACGGCCCCCCCAATTTGATCCACTCTTCTCCCCTTTTCCCCTCACTTTTCTCTCTCTTCTTAGCCTTTCCATCATGGCTGCCATTGTTTGACAACCATACTTCATCATTTCCCCTGCCAATCACTTCAATTTTGAATTAGTATCCCAAGTTATATATATATAATTGATGTAGTAGTTCTACACTTAGTAAACTACCCCCAAAAAAAAAAAAAAATAAATAATAATAATAATAATAATGGAGAAAATCAAGTTTGAGAACAGCAATGCAGAGTAGACAAATGGATTTTGTATAAATAATCCCTACAGCTTAATTGGTAAGAGCGTCTGTCTAAATGTGGGATTGCAGGTGGGGCCATTTTTTACTTTACATTTTACATTTGTGGCCCACCAACTCATTTATACGGATGGTGGTGGGCCAACTCATGCGCGTGGTGTAGCCCAAATAAAGTCAGGTGGACCCATGTGGTTCAACAACAACCTCATTTCCCTCGTACGAATAATCACCTCATTCTAATAACACATGTTTTGGTGTACGATAATGAAGTATTTTAAGTAATAAATCAGCACAGTTACTCTACGTGCGTTTGTCCCGTAAATATACATTTTTAAGCAAAATCGCAAAACAATATCATATTTGGAAGTGTGATCTAAAAATGGCAATTTAGAATGACATAAATTTTATTTAAATCAGTCCAGAAAAAAATGTACTATAAATTCTTAAAGTCATTAATAGCAGTTTACTAACTTAAACTAACATTTTAAATATTTATAGACATTTGTCAGTATTTTAAATGGATTAGAAGATATTTCTTTCAGACCGGTTTGAAGGAAATTTCTATCCAGTTTAAAACGTGAAAAAAATTTAGGTTTTATTTATGGCATTCCATTGCTTCACACAAGATTTTCTAAGCAAGCAAGATTTTTTTTTTTTTTCTCAAGTCATTTTTGGGTTATATATATTATCCTAATCATCATATCGACCATGGATAAAGATGTATATTTTAATGGCAGTGTGGTGTAATTACTGTCACAACTCAGATTGCCAAAAGTTCATTAATTAACAATATGCTGGTAGAGTAACTCATACACAATCCTGAGAAGTGAGAAGCATCCCTGTTTCTCTTGCACCCACTCAGTTTTTGTTTTTCTCTCAAAACTTTCAAAACATTCTCTCTTTCTCTCTCTCTTCATGTGTATGCATTTGTGTGTAAATAACAAGAAAACATAGCAAATCCATGGCAACCAACAAGTTTGCAACCATGTTGCATAGAAACACCAACAAAATCATTGTTACTCTAGTCTATGCATTCCTTGAATGGGTCTTGATAGTCCTCCTCCTCCTCAACTCTTTGTTCAGTTATTTGATCAAAAAATTTTCCAATTACTTTGGCCTTAAACCACCCTGCCTATGGTGTTCTAGAGTTGATCACTTTTTGGAGCCTGGGAAGATCACAAACTCTTACAGAGATCTTGTATGTGACACTCATGCCACTGAAATTTCCAAGTTGAGCTACTGCTCAACTCATAAAAAATTGGCTGAACTGCATAATATGTGTGAGGAATGTTTGGCTGCTGAAAGCTCCATGGGAAGGACACAGAGGATTGCTTTTATCTCATGGGTGAGTGACAACCATAGTGAAAATGGTGAAAAGATTTTCAGGTGTTCATGCTGCAACGAGAGCTTGAGCTGCAAATTGTATCCTCCTTTTTGGCTATTAAAACCTTCTTGGGGAGCTTTGGATCGTACCCAGAAAGACAATTTTGTCATAGAAGCGGTGGATGATGATGATGACAACAGTGAAGGTGACTCTCCGTCAAATCACAAGGAAAACGACAATGATCAGATCCATGAAGACAACAGGGAAGAAAATCTAATTAGCTTCAAAGAAGTGGCAAAGGGAGATGAGTCGCTTGAAATAATAAATATGCATTTCAAGAATTATGCTGCATGTGAGTTGACTCGTTTAATCCCTGTTGAGTTGATTGATTCTTCAACTACTGCAAACCAAGGATCATGCAACCTGAAAAAGGAAGATCTGACAGAGCATGATCACAGAAATAGCCCTGCTGATTCAGAGGCACGGATTGAAACACAAGAACTCAATGTCTTAGCAGAGAAGGCAACTGAAGAACCAGATGATCTACCAGGTACACACAAACTCTTCGTTTTATTAGTGAAATCTATTTTTTCCCCAACATTGCTTCTCTCTATTCTTGTCATGCGTTTTAATTTATTGATAAAAAAGCAGCATCTGGAAAAGAAATAGACAGCTTAAATCTGTTGTCTGATCAAACTTCAGCCAAGGCCTTGATAGGTCAAGAAGTGTCTGACCACGCAGCTGAGCCTCAGCCCCAAGCTGAAGAAACAATTCCTTCATTGTCATGCCTGCAAGAAGATCAGTCTTCCACTAAAAATGATGACACTGAAATTTCTACTGCCACAGATGTATTTATGGCTCAGAATGACCTTGGTAAGCCTAACATCTCTTAGAATATTAATTAAATGATTAAATTAATTATTTTTGTATTAGTTTAAATTTTGGGATGAGTAGTGATTTAACATGGTATCAGAGCAAATGTTCTGAGTTCAAACTTGTCACTATCAATTTACCCTTATTTTCAGTTAAATATTCTATGTGTTGGGTTTCACTTAGAATATTAGTTAAATGATTAAATCAATCATTTCCTATTAGCTTTAGTTTTTGGGATGATTGATGATTTAACAACATCTTCTCTTAAATTAATTGGCAAATGGTAATCAGAAAGATACTAGCTAGTACAAGAAAGGTTCTTACACGAATTTGGTTTCACTAGGTCCGAAGTCCATGGGGAAATCTACCCTGCAAGAGAAGACAATTTTGGTTGAAAAGACTCAAGAAGGGATAAACAATCATGTACCCATGCCTTCAGAGCCTAATGAAGCAGAGGAAGAGAAATTTCCTGATACACCAAATTCGGTTGACAGTATCCATTACTTGCAGAAGAAACTATTACTATTTGAAAAGAGAGAGCCAGGAGCTGAAGAATCTTTAGATGGAAGTGTGGTAAGTGAAATGGAAGGTGGAGAAGCAGTCAATACCATTGAACGGCTGAAAGCAGCACTAAAATCTGAACGAAAAGCTTTAAGTGCATTATATGCAGAACTAGAAGAAGAGAGAAGTGCATCTGCTATAGCTGCCAACCAGACAATGGCTATGATAACCAGGCTTCAAGAAGAGAAAGCAGCAATGCAGATGGAAGCGTTGCAATACCAGAGGATGATGGAAGAACAAGCTGAATATGACCAGGAAGCCTTGCAACTTTTGAATGAGCTCATGATCAAGAGAGAGAAGGAGAAACAAGAACTTGAGAAAGAGTTGGAAATATTTCGTAAGAGGGTTTTGGATTATGAGACGAAAGAGAAGATGAGAATGATGAGAAGAAGTAAAGATGGAAGTTTAAGAAGTAGAAACTCTTCTGCTTCTTGCAGCAATGTGGATGACAGTGATGAAATATCAATTGATCTAAATCGAGAAGCAAAGGATGAAGATAGTAGCTATTCTGGGCATCAAGATAGCAGTCAAAACACTAGCCCTGATAATGCAGTATTGAATTTGGAAGAAATTGCACTAGACTGTGTGAAGCATATGAGTTCTCTTGATGAATCATTGGCGGAATACGAGGAAGAGAGGCTATCCATTCTGGATCAGCTCAAAGCACTGGAGGAGAAGCTAATCACATTAGGTGATGATGAAGGATTTCTTGAGGATGGGAAATCAATTGGGAATTCCTCAACGTATGGTGTCAAAGAGTTTGAAGATCATGATTTTACTAGTCCAGAAGAAAATGGGATCTCAGATGGATTTCTGAAGGATAAACATTATCCAGAGGGAAAAACTATGAATTCAATGGCAAAGAGGCTCCTTCCTCTCTTGGATGCCACCAGTAATGAAAACGAAGAAGGGTTGTTGTTATTTGAAGAAAAAAGTGAATCAGAATATGTTGAAATGCAAAACTCGTTGGTATCCAATTTTGAACTGGATAGCAAGAAACTAACCATTGAAGATGAGGTAGATCATGTTTATGAGAGGCTACAAGCTCTTGAAGCAGATAGAGAGTTTCTCAAGCATTGTATGAGCTCCATAAAGAAGGGAGACAAGGGAGTGGATCTTCTTCAAGAAATCTTACAACATCTTCGAGATCTGAAGGCTGTGGAAATTCGTGTGAAGAACATGACTGATGACCCTCTAGATTGAAGTTGCACATGGCTGCCACAAATGAGAATGACAAGAGGTAATATTAAATTTCTTTTTGCATCCATTCTTTCTGAAGTTGAACTGCAATGAAAATTGTACTCCATATCATATCAGATTTGAATTTGTATATGATAAATTTGTTTGACAAATGCAGATTGCTTTCTCAGAGGTGAGTAAAGATGGCACTGCAGAAGTAAGTGGTTAGCCAAACCACTTCATACTAAGCACGACAAAAAGCTCATCAAAATCTATGCCTTCTACTGCTAGTAAGTCTCTTGATGGAGAGGGACATTCCTGGTATGTTTTGTTTGAATTGGTGCATGAGATGCAGGCCTCAGAATTGAAGCCTGCTTCAATTTTTTTTTTTTTTTCTTTTGGAATTGGGTCTACTACAAGTTTGGTGGGAAGCCTAAGATTTTGCAGGGACCTCCTCATTACCACCTTTTCCTAAGCAACTGTGAAAGATGTAGAGGAGCTTCTTCTCTGCCTGACCTCAGTGTGTAGGTCAGGACACTTGGGCTTCAATTTTTCTTTTTCTTTTATAGTTTTATTCCTGTTTCTTTCTTAGAGGATGTGGAAATTAAGGGAGAACTTGAAGGAGAAGAGAAAAAATTTCTCCTCCTCTTTTGTTGTTAAATTTCATATGGGCTTCTAGTGTCTGGGGGCCAGAGTTATTTGTATACCACATTATCAGCTGTCTATATTTCTGAGTGAGGGTTGTCATTAATGTTCTAGTTGCTTATATCATTCAATTTCTTAACAAGTTCATAGCATGGAGAAAAGGTGATTATACATTAGAATTATTATCTTTTTCACTTCAAAGTTCACAATGTAGTATCATACCATATGTACATAAGCAAAGAAGGCTTATTAATTCCCAAAATGAAATGTAGGTCTTGTTAAATTAGGCCAAAAACAAGAAGAATCTAATGTGTAAAAAGCTATTTTTGTGCTTTCCCATTTTTTCCCTTTTTGGCTAGATTAATCAACACTATAAATCCAAACTGTTCAGGCATATAACCATGCTTCAAGGCACACAAACATACTACATACCAATGTTAGATTTGTGATAGATTACTATTGAATTTTGATCAAATAGTAATTTTAAAAGTTAAATCAATTTTTAGAGGACTCAAGAAAAATGTAAGGGTAACATTTTTAGCATTACTCATTCATTTGAAAGTACATCTGCCAAATTTCATGCGTCAACGGACTTTGACTAGAACAAGTGAAGCCCTAAGGACAGTAATGGAGCCATTTTTTTTTATCACAAGTGGTAAGATTAAAAGATAAAATTAAAATAATAATAATAATTCAATAATATTTAATAATATGACTAATAAAACACATTCAATTTCTATTTTAACAAATGTCTTTAAGTGTCCAAAGCACATCTGAAATTATGAAAAAGCTGCATTTGTTGTTCTTGATGTTCAATGGAGGTCCACCTTCTAAATATAATACACAGTTCGAATACTTTGATGCTAATGCATTCATAGTCTGTTTAAAGAATTTTCAAAATTAGTATATATATATATACTTCGTGATTTGGAACTGTTTTAAATAGAAGGTATTAAAGAGTTTTAAAAGGTGAGAATCTCACATGAAAAAAGAGAGTCAAATTGGTATTTAAAAAGCCAACGCACATCAAGCATTTGTATTAAAGCAATATTTGGGTATATCATATATGCACTTATGTGTATACTCTAGTACAGTATTAAGCGTGCACGCATGTGTGATAGTGAGTTGTAGGGCGCTTTAATGATACACTTACCACAAAGTATCAAAACTCTAAGCAATCAAATCACGATCACATTGACTAATTTTGTATTTTGGCAAAAAAAAAAAAAAATCTAAGAGTCCATTCAATATCAACCACGTACATTTAAATTGGATCATTTCTTGAGTTGTGCATGTCTACTTTTTAAGCCACATTTCTTTACAATTAAAAGGTACGCTATCGAGCAGTCAAGTTATAATTGAAATTTCTTAAAGCACTAGCAATAACTATTCAAAATCTCACTTTCTTTTCTAAATCTAGGGGAAACTTCTTAAAAACCATCCGAAACATATTGATTATGGAATACCAAAAGAGAAACAAAAGGCCTACCCTAAATAAAAAGGCTTTCTCTTTTCTCTAGCCTTTATTTAAAAGAATATTTAAAGAATATCTAAATAGTATAGAAAAATGCTAATGAGAGCTATTGTATAGTTTATTTGAATAAAAAGGTAAAAAATAATTTATCTCCCTAAAATTTAAGAAAAGTTATTGTTAGTAATCGATCTTATTATAAAACTTAATTTCACTTAATGTGTCTCAAGCATAATTATAAAAATCTACGTGGGATCCTAAACCCCAACAATCCGCACGTGTGGAGATGTTCAGGCACGAGTTACGAGGGTCGGTTTCAAACCTGTTTACCAATTGGATCAGTTTCGGACCCTACATGATGGATGCATAGGATCACAAAAAATTTCCGATCCTAATATCTTTGTTGGTGGGTAGGGGACCACACGATAGCTACCCAAAGCCTCATACATAAAACGAAAAGAGCTAAAGAAGGACAGCCCCGTCATTTCAAAGTGCAACGAAATTCAAAATTAATTAATAATAAAATAACGCCCACGTCATCGATCCGTGAGTACCTCTACTGATCTACCCGTAGCCATCCGATTGTCATCCACTTTGGCATCCTCAACCGTCCATTAAAAATAATAATAATATATTTTTTTTAATTTTGTTTTTGCCAATTATTGCTTTAAATCCAACCCTCAAATCAAACAGTTGGGCTGTGGGTTTTGAACATAGGCTGTGTTGTGTTGTGTTGTAGCTGTAGCTCTGTGCTTTGGGTGTGAGGCCTCCAAAAGCAAAAGCTTCTCTCAATTTTCATGGCGGCTGAGGAGGTTAATAAACCTAAATCACTCCCTCCTTACTCAGAGGTACACCACTCTACTCCCACAAATCTTTTAAAAAATTAAAATTTTTTTTTTAAAAAAAAAAAATTGTTTTCATTTCGACAATTTTAGTTCTTTATTTTTCTCATCTCGGTTGAGCTCTGGTTGATTTAAATTGGTTTGGATTTCAATGATTTCGGTTTTGATATATATTTTTTTCCTTTTGTTTTTTTGTTTTTTTTTTTTATTTTTATAAAAATATTATCCTTTTAATCCTCATGTTTCATCTTCTTTGTCAAGAGTGGGCTCTAAAGGATCTGAATTTTCTTTGTTTTCCATTGATTTGGGTTTTTGCTACTTGTGCCTAGTATTTGAATTTTTTTTTTTTTTGGTTAAAAAAAATGGGTTTCCTGAAGAATTCAAAAAAGTTCCCGTTTTTTTTTTTTTTTTTTAAACCCTCATTTTCTACTGGTTCTCATCATAATGTACTCCAGTTGATCTATATTTCTTTGGTTCATGCTACTTCTTTCCAATTTTGGGTATTATGGAAAAGAAAATTGGAGTTGTTCTTGATGAAATTTAAAAAGAAAATAAAATAAATCAAAGATCCACTTTTTTTTTTTCTTTTTTTCCTTTAGATCCTCAATCTACATTTTCCTGATCATAATTGAGTCACTATTTGTCCAAACTCTTTTTAATGCTCAATTGTTCGTCAGTCCCAAGAAAAAATATTTGCTGCTCAAGAATCCAACAATTTTTTTAAACTAACGCTATTTTCTCAGCACATCTCATGCTCAATTTCACAAGTTTTATTCCCATCAATCTGATTTTGCATTGTATTTTTTGGCAATTGATACCCTTTTAGAATTAATAAAGTAATAAGAATGGCTACTATTTTTTTTTTTGGTGTTTGAGTATTGAAATTCCAGATGATTTTTGAAAGTAATTGAAGCAGTGAAGTGAATTTTATCATACTTGGTTATTGATACTAACCCTTAAGCTAATAACACCACCTTTTCTCTTCTTCTTTTTTTTATCATCCAGACAAAAATGATAAAAGATACAAAGAATGATCATTTCCAATAACGCTTGAGATTTGGAATTCCAGATGATTTTCAAAGCAATTGATGCATTGAATGACAAGATTGGCTCTAATGAATCGTCAATATCGCAGCACACTTGGTTTTTTATACCAACTCTTCCGTTCATAACACTTAAACAAGACAAAAGAGAAACAAAAGAAATGAAGGATTAACCAGTTCTGATAATGCTTTGGTTTTTGGAATTCCAGATGATTTTGAAAGCAATTGAAGAATTAAACGACAAGAATGGCTCGAATAAATCATCGATATCGAAGCACATTGAGTCGACATATGGGGACTTGCCTGCTGGGCATTCAACACTCCTGACGGACCACCTCAACAAATTGAAAGAGAGTGGGGAGCTGGTGTTTTGGAAAAACAACTACATGAAGCCAGACCCAAATGCACCTCCTAAGCGGGGCCGTGGCAGGCCGCCCAAGCCGAAGGATCCTTCGCTGCCACCGGGCATCGATTTGGGTCCGGCGAGGCCTAGGGGTCGCCCACCTAAGGACCCAAATGCACCTCCAAAGCCACCAAAGGTGAAGGTCTCAACGGGTAGTGGGAAGCCGAGAGGGCGGCCAAGGAAGATGGCAAGGCCTAGTGGAGGATTGGGAGGGTCGACAACCGCAGTGCCGGCTTCGACGGCTACTGGGAAGCCGAGGGGTCGGCCTCCAAAGGTGAAGACTCCAATGACTGAAGTGAGTGTTCAACAATAAGACTCTTTTTAATGGTGTTATTGGTGTTGTACGTCTTCATGTCTTTCTTTGTAGAATTGGGTTGGTGTTAATTAGTTCTAGTTTTATGTGTTTTATGTAATTGCATGTACAATGTGATGTAGCTGCTGTTGAGGCTTTGTTGGTTTCTAATCTTTAACAAAGGATATGGCTAATGGCTAGTACTAATTAATGATGCACGACAGATTTGTTTACTTCCTGTGTTCTTATCATTCTGTATGCATTTCTTCATTCAATTGGGCTACAACTTGTGCTGGGTTTGGAATTGCTGTTCGAGATTTATCTGAAAAAATTTAAAAAAAAAATGGTATTTAGCTTGATGATTGTGGAAAAACCTCGTATGGGACCCTCTTTTTCCCTGAGACAAGACCAAATATTGTACGAAGAAACTCCCTCTTTTATAGAGTCTTATCCATAGCCTGATAGCCGTAGGTGTGTTTGTCCCACTCGTGTACTCGTGACTTCATGTGGGGGCCGGAGGTGGTTGAAACCTTGCATATGCAATTATGCATAGTTCGCTTGAATTAATTTCTTTTACCGAAGGTTTCAAATCATGCTTTTAATGGGCATTATGGACCCTCGAATTCAGCCATTAATGAACGCTTACGAGCGGTGATCCACCGCTTTTGCTATGTATATATACATATATCCATCACTGCGTCGTCTCTGACTCTATATTCATATTTGTCATCTTTCTCATTATTGGTTATAGAACTTATAAATGAAGTCAATCAACAAATTATGTACGTTTTAAGGCAATTTTTGGAATAAAAGTTTCCTATCAAAATTTTAGATCACAATTTATTTTAAATAAGCCAATGCAAATGCAGCCATAATTTGGTTCATGAGATTTTTTTGCTTAAGTTTATGTCTTACAAGGTGAATGAGAGAACTCAAAAACCATATGAACACGTGAAAGTTTTTAAATGTCTTTCGGAGCCAAAAGTGGTTGACTGTTTGTCCCACCGTATGTTTTAGTTGTCCACCGAAAGATTTATAGTTCAAAAGTTTTAGCGGGTTGTTGAAACCCAACTTCCATGTTTAGACTTGATTTGACCCTTTTTCAATCAGTGTAAATGATTATTTAACATGGTATTAGAATATATAATACAAGTTTATACTTTATTTTTTAGAGAAAATAATTGAGGCATTTATAAAGTCAACTCACACCAAACTATTGCTTTAAAACAATACTTGAGTGAGTGAATGTTGAGTACGCTCTAGGTACAGTGTAGAGCACCAGATGCGTATGCGGTGCAGTGGGTTGTAAGGTACTAATGGCGCCTTGATGGTGCAATCAATACTTAGCTTGGAGCGGTCACATCATTATTGTTAATTTTTGAATAGTTATGATCATACGATGTGATGATTTGATTTAGATCATATAATGTTTCTAAGGTAGATTTGATGATGGTGGATTTACTTGAGATCTAATCATTTCTGAGTCTCTGACAATTATGGTCTAGCAATTAAAGTTAAATCACCATTAATTATACATTTAATCTAACGATCAAGATTAAGTATTTGTTAATATCGAATGATTAGATTAGATTGAATTAACAATTATTTTATGTTAATTTCAATATTATGAACATACTAAAACTGCTAAATTGACACTATATAGAGCCCACTTTAGACCAATTTTAAAATTCATGCTTCTCAATTCTTAGGGTATTCTAGTTTGATTTCATTTTGTGCAAACACAACCAAACTTCAAAGGCCTTTTATCACTTCGAGTTTCTCCTGATTTTTCTATTTTGTGCAACATTTAGTACATAATTTATCATTATTGAAATTAAAATTTGATGGCAGCAATTCACCAATTTCTTTTTTTCATCAATTTAATATATATATATATATATATATATATATATAACTTAAATGGAGGTTTGTTTGTTGGTGGGTGATAATGCTGGAAAAAAAAAAATAGTTTTATATCGAAACAAACAAAACGCTAATTACGTAGGACAGCGTCACAACTATGGTGCTACAATTCTTCCACTTGGACGGAAAACCCACAATGACAGCGCTTTATCAGCACCAAACTCTCCTCATCGAAAATCTGATCCTCTGTCAAGAAGACATGCTTATGCTCTTCAGGCAGGGCAGCCGATGGAGCATCCAACGTAGCTTGATGTCTGTCTTCTTGCGGGCATTCAAGAGATTGCTTGTCTTCATGACATCCACCAACTGATGCATTTGATCTGTTATTCATGTCTTGGATGTCAGAGGATGTTTGTGACGGTAAGTTGTCACCATAGCGGCTGTTCAACCTTTGCCGAGTTATGATGGAACAAAGAAGCTGATACCACCTACAAGTAGCTTGTGTTTCATTCCTTTTCTTCTCTTCCGCCTCTCTTCTTTCTTCTTCCTCTGCATATGCCTGGAGAAAAGATAACCAAGAAATACTAAGATTCAAGACAATTCATGAGCAAAATGTAAGGATATTTATTATGGTAAGTTCTCGGACAATTCAGGAAGAAATCTCTGAGTGGAACAAAAAGAAGATAAATAGAAAGCATCTTTTGAGTATGTAGAAGTATGAATTTTTCCTTCTAAATTATTTTTTTTAAGTCCCCCAAAAAAATTAGGGAAAAGAAAACAGTATATTAATCACCACAATATAGAATAAATCCTAGAAGTTTCAAAGTCCACTCAAGCGACCTAACCCAATCCATAAAACTGCAATCTGTATGTTTACCTCCAATATTGCATCCTTGAACTCAGCACACACCACAATACCATCGAAGACAGGATGCGAGCGTCCGTTTCTGAATTCAAAACCAACCATGGCAGGTGCATAATCGATCCCCAGTCTCTTGGCAACGGAAAACACCCTCGGTAACCTCAAGTGCACTGTCCCAGGAGGGAGACACTTCTCAGACCAAACATCCACTTGACCACGATCATTCTAGTTGTTCAATACAGAAATTAGCTGTAAGTGATAATAAAGCTTAATAAAGAGCTGGAGAACCAAGCAGAAATGGACCAGCCTTATGAAGCTGGTCCATGCACAAGTAGCATTTTCATAAGTAAAAAACTTGGGTAATTGGAGTATGGTAGAGGGAAAGTGAAAGAATGTTCTACTGCTAAATTATTCATTCTAGGATACATATACTTTTGCCACATATAAACTGGTAGAGAATCTTGGCAAGCCAATGTAAAATCTCAAGCACAAATCTTCATGCCTTAGATCTTGTTTTTCATCTAAGAACATAGGCAGCAGAGAATTCTTATCTAATCAGATTTAAAGTTGGCACCTGCAGCGTAGGAAGAGTACATATCCTCCCTTGCCCAATATGATAAAAGTCAACAGCAAAATTCCCAATTAAACACAACAAATACATCTTAAAATACTTTGGTTTGATGCATCCCAAACGAAGAACTATACTATGTCTGGTCAGTTAGTCATAGTTAGTTCACCTACAGAAATATTCTTATAACCCAGTCATGAACCTAAAGAATCGATCCTGCAGCCCATATAAAAGAAGGGGACCCTTAAAAGCTAATAGTTAATGTATGCTTATCTTAAAGAATATTGGGAAAGATAATATTGGGAACGATAAGCATATTTCTTTAGTCATAGTTAGTTCTGCTTTTTTTTCCACACAACTTGCATTTTTCAATAACAACCAATTCTGTGGAATAACAATTCACCTTTGGCACAATGCCATTAACCGCATGAGGCAGATGCAATGGTTCCAGTTGCCACTTCCCATAAAGTTCACTAGTTCCTTCATAGTTGACCCCGCCACATTCATCATCTTCAGGGGCCTGTACTTTGTGAAGCTTTACAGAACGTTTTAATTCCTAGCCAGAGAGAATCAATTAATAAATTAATATATAAACTAACTAGAATAGAGAGCTCAAAACTCTAACAAAGCAAAAACAGTAGAATAATATAAGCCAGAATCAACCTTTACAGGAAGCTCATTAGCTTTAATTTGCAACCCTTCCCGCAGCCATCTTTCTTTGGTCTTGAGTGTTTGCACACAACTCCGTGGGTAAACTGGATGACCAGAACAAAAACCGAGAATGGGACCCTTTGGATGAAGGGTCTGATACTTAGTAAGCCATCTTTCAATAGCATAAAGTTGATGGTTTTTGTAGGCCTGCAAATGGTAAAACAAATTTTACTAAAAAAAAAATCAAAATTTTGAAACTTTACCACCATGTCGATTCAACCATAGCAATTCACTCTACCTGCTGATTGGTCGGAAGAGGCTCAGTTAATGCCCTAGTTTCCAACTCCATGTCCTCAAGAGCGCTCCTGGTAGCAGCAAAAGAATTGCTAGGAAGAGATTCTACATCAATCTTCTTGCCAGACTCTTTTGAGATTTCCAGGCTTGACTTCCCAAAGATGGCATTGCCTGGAACAACATCCAGAGTTGGACTTTCCAACTTTCTTGATGCTTTTACTTTCTCATGTTCAGTTGAGTCCTCAGTTTGTTGCTTTTCCATATGGAATGTTCCTCCAGTGGCTCCGGTCTCTAACTCTTTCAGAGGTGCCAACACCGCATCCCACCAAATTGAATCAACTCGCCGTGATGCTATTTTGTACCACTTCAAACAATACCTGCAATATGCTCATATTTAGTACCACCACTGGGCAATGAGATGATTACTGTTGCTTTAAGCAATTTCACCTGAACCGAAAACTATTACAGCAATTTGATAAACTCAAGTAAAGGGATTAAAAAAGAATCTTGTAATGCTATTTGCACTCATAATGTCACAATCGTGAATATTAGTCGACAGTTATGTGAACAGTAATCAGATTTTCATTTTACTTCTTGCGGCTCAATTAAGCAACATCAGTATAGGTACATAGTTTATAAAATGAATGTTGCATTGGCTCTAGATCAAGCTACTAAATACGTTAGAGGCTAGAGCTAACATCAGTATAATTTCTGGTCGTTTCCTTCTGAGACGTTGTAGATCATTTCACCTGGGCCTTTGCGGGTGTCTATGGCCCTAATTCTGATAGGGATTTTTTTTATAGGTAAAAGTCTTGCAAGAATTTTTGATAGGGATAGAAGGTTTATGTGGGATGAGTTGGCTGGCTTGCTCAGTTGGTGGAATTTACCTTGGTGCGTTGGGGGTGATTTAAACGTCACACGTTTTCCTAGTGAGAGATCAGGAACAATGATTGCTCTCATTTCCCTTGAAATAGTGTTTGGCGGACTAAGGTTCCTTTGAAGGTGACCTTTTTTGCTTGGTCGACAGTCCTAGGTAAGATCCTTTCCATGGATAATCTGAGGAAACGACATGTCATCGAGGATAATCTGAGGGTGGCCTTATGGGACATTTTTTTAGTCGATTTGGTTGTCTTGAGTTATGCCTAGATGAGTAGTCGACTTATATGCATGTTGGTGGATTGCTGATAGCACTTGGAGTGCTGATGTATGGAAGATGATGTCTGTTGTAGAGTAATGACAGAAGTTTTAAGAATCGGAAGAGGACTTTGAAGGAGATTAAGGCTTTATTTTTTTATATTATGTATCTTTGGACAGCTGCTTTTGTCTCTTCTTTGGTGATTAGTGAACATGAGTTCCTTGCTCTTTTTTCTCCTTCTAACTAGGTATTTTTTCTTCATGTGTACCTAGAGGCACCTTACACTTTTGATGATATTTTTTTTTTTGATAAGTTATCTTTTGATGATATTTCAATTACTTATAAAAGAGTATAATTTATGGTGTCTCTAAACTAAAATGTTCACTGAAGATGTAAGTGTTTGATAGGCATTATAAATAGAATTTTTTTTTTCTTGTTAGGAGGATTTCATAAAAAAAAAAAAAAAAAATCCAATATTTCATTCTAAATAAGTATGAATCTCCAACTTGTACTGGAGACCTCCAAACTCAAGTGCGGACATTATTTGGCAGAATGCATAGATTTAAGCATACCAGTAATTTGAAATTACCCATGCACATTCTGCTATATTTATGAGAACTTGAAATTTTCTAGGTAAAATCCTCTGTTCTTTTTTGTTTACTTCTGTAGTTTTTTGTGTTTATTCTATTTTTCTCCTTCGTATTTTATATTTTATTTTTATTTTTTTGGCATGATAAATCACAATTAAAATGACCAAAATCATACTGAAAAAAAAAAAATGCAATCAGAAAAAACTTCCTATAAAAGCTGATGGTATCCAGAAAGGTAAGCAGGATACAACTGAATCAGAAAGCAATTCTACACAACTGCAAACATAAGGAGGCAAAACCTGCGTGTCACGTCTTTAGCCCCTTGCCCAGCAAAAGCAACTACATATCTCAAAGATGTTTTGCATGCAGCAGACATAGCTTCAACCTTCTGCTCCCCATCAATAACTGCATTGACAACATCAACATGCACCCACTTTCCTGTCAAGTTTTCCCCATTGCAGTATACTTCTGCCCAATACAAAGGAGATCCTACTTTTCTTGAGCCAACTGCAGTAGAGATCACCTGGGAAGAAGTTGGAGATTCTTCACTTATAATTCTTTTCACTCTTTTCAGAGAAGAAGAGACATTCAACGAGTTACTGTTCAAATCTCTCGCATCTGACTCTATTTTTCTCTCACCAGTCACAACTGCTGTCGCAGAAAGAGCCATTTTCAATTGCATCTCAAACTCAAGATCCCCTTTCCTCTTTGGTCTCTGAGATTTCTTGGTAAGGCATGCTTCAGAGATACCATGTCCTGCCTCGCAAGTTAATGAATCTGACATCTTATCATCCAACTCACTAGTAACAGAAGAATCTTTGGATTGAGTGATGTTGCTTGTTGAGCAGCGGTCTATACTTTTGCTTGAAACCCTCTGAGAAGTTTCACAGATATTGCCTCTCTCATTGCATGAAAATGATTTAATGGGAGAGACAGAATCCTGTTGTGGTCTAGCTACCATTGGTGTTGAATTCTTGAATATCCCCTTACCTGATCTGCTAGCATCTTGACTGAAAGTTTCAGACTCGTCAGCATCTGGTTTTAATGAGGCAACATCCAAAATGGACACAAACCTGAAAAAAAATGTATACCTTCAGTACCAGATACACCCTTCATATATCAAACTAACATAAGTGATGAAATTTTCCAATAATCAAAAATCCAAAAAATAATGGGAAAGATTGAAAAGTAGTTAAACTAACAAAAAAAAAAAATCACTATCATTATTGAAAAGTAACCAACACGTGTCAAGTGATAGAAATGACGTCATCCTGAGCTTTAATAGGACTTACAACAGCGTAGGATCTCTACTATGTCTTAATGTACGAATACTGTTTAACAAAGTTGAACTCAGAGTAGTTTGCAGCACTCCTTTGATATGTAATCCAAATGGAGACTCAAAAGCAAATCTACAAGCCCATGGGTTAATCAACTAACATATCTAGATCAAGACAATCAAGCAAATACACACCTATGGAATTTAATGGAAGTGTTAGTGACATTGAGAGTCAAGCACAAGTAGCTCAATTTCTATTGGGCAATTCATCTAGGGAGTCAAAAGGTAAAAACGTTAAATTCATGATCTTTAAATTATCAACATGACTCCTTTTTCTAATTGGAAAGTCACACACGCATACATTAGGTCTTACTCCATGACTTTTGCACTCTTACCATATTCTAATAGGAGATGATAAAGTGCCATTTCAGCTAGAGCTCACTGGCTATTAGCATCTTAACTTCAAGATTCCAATACCCCAGAAAATTTCCCCCTAAGCTCAAACTCTGTTCTTCTGTGTCTTTAGTGTTAAAGAAAACGTTACATATGTTAATTAAAGTCGAAAACCATTTCAATAAGGACATTGTACCTTCAATTCTAAACCTCCTCGATTTTAATATATATCGATGTTCAAACAAAAAGGTGTATCATCCCACTAATGAACTTGTGCAAAATATAGAGGAGCACATACATCGTCCTGATGAATGCTCCTCAAGAAGATGTGACCATACGTGTTACATCCTTAATAAGCCTGAAAGGCTTCTTAAGTGCAGCTTAAGCAAAATATTATAAGGGAATAGGCCTCAACATATGAAATGTATTAGAGGTGAAAAACTCATGTCATAAGGCTTACCTCTAATATCTTACAAATATATCTCAATTGGCAACCAAGCACGACATAACCTAAACTTCATTTCATCTATCTGGTTCATGTCTTGCTTTCAATACTTCCGCAAACAATTTCTTCATTACATGAGAAGCATTATGACCAAGAAACACATTCATGAAGCTGTTCTAGATATTGAAGGAATCTGAACTTAATACTAAATCATAACTAACTTCCCCAAAATTGCTTCTTCAAATCAATACCTAGACAGTGCATAATAACACTATTCAACAATAAGTATCAAAATGTTGTAGATAGATCGTCTCTCTTCAAAAACATGTACATAAAAATAGGTTTGAATAAATAAATAAATAAACTTATATTGTTACACTAAAGTTATGGTTAAACATCAATCACGTCTCTGGTTAGGGCTTTTCTGCTATGAATCCTATATGAATAATAAATGTGACCCCAACATATTAAAAATGTTATGTTCAATTTATGGCTACAAGGACCTCATCTTTTGATGAAACGATCAGCATTTTGGAGAGTAAGTGATGCTGAAATGACATCTCAAGGTCAGTAAATGCAGAGGAGGTTAAAAAAATGTTATATTCATTCTTAAATGCAGATTTTATTATTATTTAAAAAAAAAATGATATATTCATCCTTCAAAAGCAACTATAATAGAAAGCATGATATATTCTTTTGGTTTTTATCATAACAAATGTCATACCGGGTTGTAAGATTCAAAGCCCTAAATAGTGCCACAGATAGTGCAACAATCTGCAAGAAAAAGAAAATGACCCTGTAACTTTTCTTTAGATAACTGACAGTACATCAACTGAAATTTCCTTCTTCCAACAGCACAGTTAACCCAATCTAAATGCCATAGCTAATTATGTGAAACGTAGAGTTTATCATATATAAACACTTCTCCCAATACCCAAGTGCACAGAAAAAAGAAGAATCATCCGAGCAAAGCAAAAGTGAGAATACCTCACAACTGCTATGCAAACAGTTAATGATGCATCAGATCCAATAGCACATACACTGCCTAAAGAAGAAGCAAGAAAATTGACTCCAACATTTTATTTAAATAAGTATTAAATAATCAAGAAAAAAAAACAAAGTAACGCCAATGCCAACGAATTGACTGGCAGCTGGAAAACTCTTCTGGGATTTAGCTGAAAATTTATCCACCGCATATTTTAAGCCAACTTTCTATATTGTGTAATTTACTTTAAGGCAAACTTTTTATCTAAACACTGTTATGTAAATTGAAATTGTTATTGTTAGTCCTATCCTCCCAAACCACACCCCCCCCCCCCCCTTATTTTTTGGCTGTCACAAGGATTTGCACACGACAACTCTCCAATTTGTACTTCACCAGAAATTGAATTCAAAGAAATGAATTAATATCATCAAGCCCTCAGTTTGTCTGCAATAATCTCAGAACCTACAGGCTCTTTGTTCACAATTTACACACGTGTATGATATTATTCTAGATATATTTAATCAAACTTTGCTCCAGGTCATTAGTTTACAAATGTCTAAAATTTAATGCTTTCTATCAAAAGCGGCCAAGAAAATAAACAAACAGATTCAAATTCTTCTAAATAGGCACTTGATAATAAACTCCAGTACTTCATCAACACTAGTTTCCATTAACCCAAGAAGATTACTCTACAAAGGAAAAATTAACTTCAGGAGAAACCAATAGACTCTTCAAAAAGAATTTTGTCATAGGAGATTAGGAAACTACCTCCTCTGGAGTCCCTTCTCGAGTTTCAAGAGCAAAGGCCAAAGCCAAGTCAAATGACCTCTCTGCACTGGTTGAGCTTCTAACATGGAAGTTATTTTGAAACTGCAAATTTAGGCATCAAACAAGACGCAGCAAGTGATATGTCATGAAGCTACAACCTAAGACAGCTAATACTATACAAGAAAATGAAATGCAGAATGATCGAACAAAAGCATACCCAAAGGAGAAGGGGATGCAAAGCACTTGCAGTAAGATGTGTGGACTTTGATATGTTCAGCAAGTGTGTTGGTAGAAGAGAAAATAAAGAAGCCTGACACAATAAGCAGATTTATTAAGAAATAACAATGGTGACTACAAAATGAAAAAAGATAAGAGAACTAATATTTTGGAAGTGTGAGAGAGAAAAATGAAGAGATTTTCAGTTCTAGACAGCAACCCAATAAAAATACAAGTACCCTTTTTATTAAGTAATAAGAATTTTATAGAAAAGAGTAGAATTCTTAAGTACGCTGAGTGTGTATAACAGTTCTCCTAAAGATTACAAGAAACGCACAACTTTTCAAGCAGTTTCCTATTCAAGACAGTGAACACTTGATATGGCAAAAATAAGTACTAATCCAAAAAAGTAAAGAGACTAACAACATAAAAAATATATATATTATAGACCATATATAGCTTTTTTCTTTTTCTTTTTTTAATGAATATTATAGACCATACATATCTAACCAGCATTATTTGGAATAATCAGCCCTTTAAGCCAAACTAGCATCTTTACATCTTACAAAAGGAGGCTTTGGTTTCAACCATGGCAGGGGTAAGTTTTGGGAAGGGGAAAGCTACCCTCCATTATGCAATGATTGTGAACTCCAATACAAAACAATAATAACATAACAACAAAACAACAATAATAATAACAACAACAATGAATAATCATTAGCATAGAACATAAGAAACATGTGTCCTCATCAAGATGTAATAGTAACATAATTACAGTAGAAAAATAAATAAGATATATGCAGATGGAAATGGACTTCTGAGAACCTTAACAATGGTTATACAAAATGATAATGCTGATGTTGTTCATTAAAATCAACAAGAGACAACCTGAATAAGAGGATCATCACAAGCCCTGTCAATTAATCTGCCTCGTGCAAGCAAACAAAGCAAATGAACCTTATGCACAAGCACAGCCAATTCCTGCACCAGTGGGGGGCGGGGGGGGGGGGGGGGGGGGGGGGGGGGGGGGGGGGGAATTGATAAGTAAAGCAACAATTAATAAGGAGGAACAGAAAACTTAATAAACCTTAGTGGGGGGAAGTTCTCATTCTCATTGAGAGAATGCCATGTCCAACACTATTTTATATGTGAAATTCACCTTATCCTCAGCAGAAGCTCGCCGCACAGGTTTCCTTCTATCAGAATTTGGTGTCTCACTAAATTCAATCGTAACTGGAAGATTGTCTGTGGAGTCCAAATTAGGAATTGAACCATCTTCCCAATCTGAGTCATTCAATTCTTCCCTATTTTCTGAATGAGTATTCTGTAAACTTCCACCGTCAACTCTCTCTTCCCCCGCAGTCTTTCCAATTGCATCTGTACTGCAACCTTCAGCCTTTGAAGTATTTCGTATGGCTCCTGGATCCACATCTAGTTTGTCATTTCTTTTTGGCCCACTCTCCGGCTGACATAAAAACAACATATAAACGGGTATTAAATTTTAGAAATTGAGAGATGATTCAATTTCTCTAATGGCTATAAACCGGGAAAACAGAAAATTGAACTCTGGAGAATGAAGATGTATCATGCACCCTCATTACGCCTAAGGTTCCATATGCGAGGGATTATATCAAATCAAATTGTTACTATATCCAAAAAAAAAAAAAAAAAAAAAAAGTTAACAGGACCAACTGTGCCAATTGAATCATGTTGTCTGGGGTTATTATCACGTTTCTTTTTCCCTGAAGAGTTGCGGTTACTGGCACGTCTTAGAAGTCTGCCAACAGCCTCCTGTGATATGTCAGCAAGAGTCCCTGAAATCAATAACAAATGTCAATTACACTTCAATGATTTTGCAACCCTTGTCTGAGATGCATCACACTTGAACTAACAAAAGCTTTAAGGAGATATATATATATACCACTGTCATTGTGCGACTCCGAACGGCTTATGCTTTCTGAATCATGAAGAGCTTTCTTTGCATTGTCCATACCTGCCCAAAGTGCACGAACAAGCACGTAACAAAGTGGTTATATAAAGAGGAAAAAGATATACCATGAAAGTGTATATAAATTTCAATGCATGTGCAGCTATCATTTCTTAAAAACAATATGTTTAACCGTCTAATTTCAGAGAGAGGAAAATGAGATGAACTTTACAACTCAACAGACCCAACTTAATTTTTGAAGCTAGGTAAAGCACAGACTACTATTTCTCCTGTTTCATACCATCAATATTGCCAATCAAATTTTCGGTTTCTCTTCTTTCTCCAGATCTTCTCAGCCACCACACATAACATTACTTAAAAGATACAAACACTCAATAACATTATAAAGCAATCTCAAGCGACCCCAGAAGTTTTAATCTCTTTGCCTCACTCTAGCAATTCTTTTACACTCAAATTTAACCCCACAAATGCAAGCATTATACCTCTCTTTGGTTGCCTATAGACCGTGGGAACTAAAAATGAACTACTCAAGTCTCAAATACAGGACATCATGATACATCAATTTGCTTTAGGTACTTTCAGGAAACCAACCCAGAATTAAACATAAAATATAGGTAAATTTCTTTTTTTATTTCTTCTATTTTCTCTTGTTTTTTTGGAAAACAAACATATCCCATAAAAGGAAAACACGACGACAAAAACTACGGTATAGTTAGAGCTTAAGAACGTGAAGTACCTGAAGATTGTTTCTGTCGCTTGGACCCGTCCCTCGTTCGCATTTTTTCCGAACTGTTGAGCGCGAGAGAGAGAGAAAGAGGCGCGCCCAATAACTATCATGCACAAAATGAGTCCCGTGTAAGCCTAAGACACACGTGCAACCGGCGAAAATGTGACGGTCAAAGTAATTTTTGGTTAAAATATGTGGACAAAATTTTTCCTAAACAACTGGACCAAATCGCGTGGTAAATGAACATAACTACCCGTAAGTAAATATATTTGGGTTTCGCTGGAATTCAACTTGACTATTAAATGATCTATTTGTAAGTATGAAAGTAGGTTCAATTATTAAACGATACATACTTATATAAATTCGGTTCGACTCGGTTAACTTTCGTGAATAAGCTCATATAAAGCTTGATTCGCTTGTTTAGCTTGGCTCGTATATATATATATATATATATATATATATATATATATAACTTATAATGCTATTAAGTTATAACATACTTAACTAGTGTATATTAACATTAAAAATATACAATGCAATAATGCTTCATTTAACATTCAAAATATTTCAAGTTGGAAATGGGCAAGTCTTTTAACTAAGTACTAACAAAGTGCATAGAAAAGGAATCAAGAGATGAGTGATTACAATTAGGAGAGCCCGAGAGGAGAAAAAACAAAGAGGAGGGAAGAACAATGATGGCGTACTTCCCTGGCCTCTTCCCCCCTTTATGTTCTTCTCCATTTTCCTTTCCCTAGTACTAGTGCTTGATGTCTTATCTGTAATCTCTTATAATCTCTGTTTTTTGGTGATTTTGTTTTGGATATAGTTTTTTAAACTCATATCTACTCGTCTCCGTCAGTTATACTATCACACGCGCCCCATCACCATCCTAGCTTGGCTTATCCACTTTCCATCGAGTTGCAGCGATCAACCAATGAAGTCTCACATGCCGGCACATGGATCTTACAAGCCGATGTGTGTCTTCTTGGGAATGTCTACGATATCATGTCCCTCCACTGCTGCTTTAGTTGTGGATTTTTTTTTTTTTTGGATTAATGCGTTTGATTTGGGAATAGAACATGATCCTTGTATTCTTTTAGTTTTGATTATTGTATTTTGTTTTGTTCATTTTGTCTTGCCCATTGGGTTGAGAACAGTTGTTTTTTTCCCAACCTTTTGGGCCAAGAAGGGTTAGATCTATGTGGGAGATTATATCACATGGGCAGAAAATAAGATTAGGAAAAATATAGGTTGCTTATGTCTTAGATGTAGTATATTTTTTTAGGCTGAAACTTATATGTTTTATAACTAAAGTTGTGCATGGGTTAGCATAGGCTTTGTTCATAGATATACTTTGATTATAAGATTGTTCTAATTGTATCAATGACTTTGTAATAACATGGCCAATTACTATATTATGTTGAAGCTTTATGTTTTGTGGTGTTAGAGATGTTATGCTCTAGATTTTATATAAATAAAATTTAAAAGATTCCATTAGAAAAAAAAAAAAAAAAAAAAAAACCAACAAAAGTGAAAACAACCGTCATGGCATCCCTATTTGGTAGGTTTGAAATGAAATGCATATGAATTTCAATATCCTTTTGGGCTTTTTGCATTTAGGCTTTGTTTGGTAAACCCTTCATCCGTTGATATTGTAGCTAAGTGGATTGATGTGAAAAAAAGTAAAAAAAAATTGTATAAAAAAAGTAAAAAAATGATATGAAAAAGTGAAAAAAGTTTTGTTTTGTAGTTATTATTTTTGTTTTTTTTATTTAAATAGTAGTAAAAAGTAAATGATGTGATATAAAAAATGAGAATGTTTTGATATTATTATTATTTTTTTAAATGAAGTGAATAGTATTAAGGGGAGGGGAAGGGGTTTACCAAAGGCTCTGTTTGATAAACGCTTTTGTTTCAATATTATTTATCTTACTTTTTCATTTTTTCAATATTCTCTTAATTTTACATCACATCAATAATCTTTTATTACTATTCAAATAAAAAAAATTACTACAAAACAATTTTTTTTTTTTTTTCATTTTTCCATACCAAACATTCTTATTTTTTTTTACTTAAAAATAAATAAAAATTCTGACCTTTTTCTATTTTTTATATTTTTTATATCAATCAATTTTTCTACAGTATCAAACCAAAATTATTTAACATACGGGTCGTTAGCCCCTTGGGCAACATGACCAGCAAGTTGGTTTGTGCTTTCCCAAGATTCGAATCAACTTGTTGATCGCGTCAAATTTCATTTGTGATATGCTATTGTTCAGATGAGTCATGCTATCCGGCATCCTAGAGGCAGCCCAACGTCGTCCAACGTTGACGTGGCTGCCTTTAAAAAAAAAAAAAAAAAAAAAGGAAAATGAAAATTTTGTTGTTTTTTGTTGTTTTATTTTTTATTTTGTATATAAAAAACACGTTTATATGAGAAGAAATATTTTTTTTTGTTTTTTTGTTTTTGTTCGTCATTGGTGGTTTATGTTTATGTTTTTGTATTATGTATGTTTGATGAAATTTCCATGAGAAATAACAAGTTTTTAGGGTTGTATTTTGAGATATTTGAGTGATATTAGCTAAATTTACATAAGCTAATATTTTGGTTCCGATGCATCAAAACTAATTTTATAGATTCAAAACTAAAATTTAGAGATGGAAAGTTAACCCTTTTAGGGTGATACCATCCCTAAAGTTAACCCTTTAGGGATGGTATCACCCTAAAAGGATTCGGTCACCATAAATTTGATCCTAATGCCTCAAAACGTTATCTCGATTTTATATACTTTTGCTCATACCAATTTATGATCAGTGATTAATGGAGGCTAGTGAATTTGATATATAATCTAATCAATTTATAATCAGTAATTCTCGATTTTAAATTTGGCAGACGCTTTTATCTTGTAACCTTTTTCCTCTTCAATTTAAAAAAAGAAAAAGAAAAAGGCAGACGCTTTGCTGACTCTCCTTGGCAGCCAAAAACCTCTTCTCTGTGCAGCCATGCATACCTCCAATTGCGTTGGTGGCAGTTGATAGGTCTAAGAAGCTTCTTGATTAGTTGTTGATAATTGGATCAGATAAGTGAGATTGTTGGCCGTCCGATACGGCTGAAAGAAGTCCCACATGTCATTTTTATACTTTTTTGCTTTTAAATATTGAACTCTAAAGAAATTAGAGATGCTTAATAAATTGTGGAACATAATCTTTTCCGTTCAAATAAACCGGAAAATGTTCATATATTAGAGGGACATTTTTATCATTTTACTTTTTGAGAAGACAAAAATATTCATTCAATATAACTAACTAAATATTCTCAAACTAATTTGAACTGAAGATAAACCTGATTTATAAATTTTGAGCGAGACATAATAAAACACCAATGAGTCGAGTTGAATTTATAAGTTTGTATCGTTTAATAACTTAACATAATTTTTTGCTAAAAAAAATAAATTTAATAATTGAATCGAACGCAAGTCGAGCTTAACGGACTCGAGTTCATTTACAATTCTATTAATATCCATAAATATACCCATTTATTTATTATTTTAATTTTTGGTATAAAAGCATATCCAGCTCATGGGCTGACTGTCACGTGCCACGAAAGGAAAACCCTCTCAAATAAGAAAAGAAAAAGCGCGTTTTCCCACAGCACCGCCTTTTCCAGGAACCCAACTCACGTCGATAAGATCCAACTCTCACATCTCCGAAAGAAACCCTAAAACCCCACAAAATACAGCCCCTCTCTCCTAAACATCATATCTTCATGGATCTTTCGTCTTCGCCCCCTTCGTAACCCTACAAATCTCCTCCATATCTCACAAGCTTTTGCCCCATCACCCCAACTCTCTCTCTCGCTCTGAAACCCTAATTGCTCCACCTGCTCTTTGCGATAATCTTGAGGTAGTTTGCTCACTCTCTCCTTGCGTTTACCTGTTACTGTGAAGCCTTTAGGGCTTTGGATTTGTGTTTTGATGTTGATCTGTTAAGCAGAGAGGTTTTGTGTGCTATTAAGCTCTGGATTTAAGTTTGAGAGCAGGAATTCAATGTCAAAGTGTCCCTTTTTCTTTATATAGCAAGGATTTGTCTCCAATTTTATCTTTATACATCAATTTTTTTTTTTTTCGCTTGTAATTTAAACGCGAGGTGGTGCTTTGATGTTTACATGCTTGATCTGATATGCTCTCTATCATATAGTAAATACATGTGTATGTATACATACATACATACATTGTACGATACATAGATATACACGTTGATACATACATGTGTTTGTGGTCTTTATTTTATTTTTTTACTGCATCTCCGTGCTATTATAAATACTAGTTTAGATCTTTCAATGGCTTTTTATCCATCTTTTTTTTTTTTTTTTTTTTTTTAAACTATTGCATTATTGTTGGGTGCCGATAAATGATTGGAAAAGACAAGAAGTAAATGATTTCGATCTCATAGTCTTTGTGATTTCCAAAACTTGGAAAAAATTGGGGTCAACTGAGCCAAAGTTGTATTGGACCATCTTTAGGCTATGATTGTGCTTTGGTTTTAGAATTATTTCTAAATTCTGTTTGGGGGTAATAGTTCATGGCGTCACTTGGTTTGTGCAGAATGCCTGCAAGAATTGAATGCTATTAATATGGGATCATGTTTGAGTTCTCATTCGAGTTGGTTGACCTGGAATTAGGGCTGGAATCACTAAGAAGCTGGAATATTGTTTCTTAAAAGGATGAAATATCATTTCCAAACCAGGAGGTGAATGGGATTTGTAAATCAAACAGCCCATAGAGTATAGTTTAGGAACTACTTACCTTCTTAATTGTGAACAGGCTCATTGATCAATCCATCTCTACCATCTAACTTCCTTGCTGTCATTTTTTGTTTGATTGGTAAGTTACATGCCCACCTGGTGGGGCTTGAACCTACGACCTCACCCTCCATCTTGTTACAAAGGAAGTACCATTTGAGCTAAAGCTCATTGGTAACTTCCTCACTGTCATTAACTGCTTTTTGTTTCAGATATCATCTTATTTACATTTTCTGTTTACTTATAAAAAAAATTCATCATATTTACACAAGCGCATACACTTGTAATACTAAGTGGATCATGAAGTTTAAAAATGCATAGTTAATTTTTAAGAGGCACATGAATTAATCAGCTGATCTGGTGCTTTGATGATACCCATTATACCTTAATTGTTCATGCTGTGCAATTGATTTCACCCTGTCCGTATATATAGATATAGATGTACACAAAAACAAACATAGACATTTGAAACTTATCTTCAGTAAGTGCGTGCGTAATTTTTTATGGTAGTCATTATTAATTGATATTCTCAATTTTTTACTTGGGTTGCACCCTTTTCCGATTTAATGAAATTTGATTACTTATCAATGTTTTTTTTCTTCTAGTTAATTGCAGGTTCACATATCCCTCTAGAAGAATATTACTTCTACTGCAGATATTATGGCTACTGCTTTGGATATGTCACTTGATGATCTTATAAAGAACAGAGGTTCCCGTGAGAGAGGTAGAGGACGAGGTAGGGCCCGCCGTGGCCGTGGACCAAGCAGGGCATCTAGTGGTGGAAGAATGCCCAGGGCAGTTCGCAGAGGGCCTCTTGCAGTAAATGCTCGGCCATCATCTTATACCATTGCCAAGGCAAGCTCAAAACTGTGGATGTCTATACATATGCTTGAGAATCTGATAATGCTTAAACAACCCAAATACAAGAGGTTCTCTAATTCAGAATTAGAGATTCAAACACAAGAGGATCTATTATGTTATATTTATTCATGGAGAAGCTCATTATGAATCAGCCACTAAAGTCCTCGTGCTGCAGTTGCATTTGTACCATTATCGCTGGAATTTAAATGTACTTGTGGGTTGTTGTGGTTATGCTTTGGGGGCTTTGCTACAGAGCACATTGATTATGTGTGGAAGCTCTCTGGTGGTGTCAATAAGTTATAATGCTACTTCCTAGCTTTGCATGCAAAGGAACTTCATTAGGTGAATTTTTGAAATGGAGCTCACACCGGTAGCATTAAATACTTAAGAATTTTGGGGTTGAGTTCTCTAGACTCATCTTTGACTCGTATTATATTGTTCCAATCACTTTTAGTGTTTGATGACTGGTTCTTTTGACCGGGAGTTTGTGATGGATCCTCCTGCTATGTGGGGAATTTCTTCAGTGCAAGTCCATATCCTAGTTCATGGTGTTTTTGCAAAGGAGCTTCCTTCGCTTAACTTCAGAACTGGAGCTCTCAGTCTTATCATAGCACCGGTTTACGTGCAGTGGGTCAAATCCTTTACTCCCATCTACAATCCATTAGCTTAATTTACTGATTTCTGATTATTGGGTTGTTTGAGTATGTTAATTATAGCTCCATTCTACTCTGTTAGCAGTTTCTTTACAGTTTATGGGAATTTTGCTGATCTTCTATTGATCTTGAAGAATGGTGAATTGCATATTTTCTGGTCATGAGCTGATGTGTCCTTTTTCCCATCTGGATTCTTTTTCTGTGTGCTTTCATCAGTCTATCCGCAGAGCCAGGAGTTTCCCATGGCAGAATGATTTGTTTGAAGAGAGCCTTAGAGCTGCAGGGATATCAGGGATAGAAATTGGCACAAGGTTATATGTTTCCAATTTGGATTATGGAGTGACTAATGAAGATATAAGGGTACTACTCAAGCCATACGTTTTCATCTTAAGTGCTTTCTTTAGAGGATTTTTCTTGAAGTTCACATGAAACTTGATATGCAACTCAGGAACTTTTCTCGGAGATTGGGGAACTGAAACGTTATGCAGTTCATTATGACAAAAATGGTCGCCCAACTGTACGTATTTATGTTTAGTATTTGTAAAACGTATTGTATTATTTTTAATTTAATAAAACTAGAATTAGTCTTACTTTCTACTAGGATCTCCAAGATAGAATGGCAAAGGATGTTCTCTTTCCATTTGGTTTTCTGTCTATTTTGCAGATTGCATTAGACATCAAACCATAAATTGGACTCGTATTGTCTAATATTGGCAACTCCTTTTACTTATTAAAAATTTTGGCAACTCCTTTGAATCATTCTTCTGTGTGAGGTTGGTGTAGACAATGAAATAATGATTAAAGCAATTAATTTTGATAAGAGTTTCCATGAGAAGCTTATTGTCGTCAACTAATTCTAAATTATATTGCTACTCTCCTAATTGCTCAAATAATTTTCTTTCTGTATGTGCTTCATATTGTGGTGGTTATAGGTTAAGATTAATTTTGTATACTTGGTTATAGGGCTCGGCTGAAGTTGTGTATACCAGAAGAAGTGATGCATTTGCAGCTCTTAAGCGGTATAATAATGTTCTCTTGGATGGAAAGCCCATGAGGATTGAAATTGTAGGTGCGAATCCAGGAATGCCTGTCTCAGCTCGTGTGAATGTCTCTGGAGCAAACGGAACGAGGAAGAGGACAGTTGTTATGACGTAAGTTATTTATTTTGATCCCCCCCCCCTCTCTCTCTCTCTCTCTCTCTCAGAATACTTGAATATAACTTGCAAAGTTTGATGAGTCCCTATTGTGGTTGTAACAAAAGTTAAATGATTGAAATCACATATGATGCTTATCAGTTTTGAATTTGTTGGCATTTTCTTGTTGAAAGATTTCTGGGGTTTATCCAAGGATGTTTTGTTTCAACCACGGTTCTTTAATACCTGGACTTGGGTTATTTGGTCTCACGTTTATATATATATATAAATCTTTCTTTTGGTATTTTTAATTGGGTATAATTATCAAAATATGTTTTCATTCAAGATATAGTGTTTGCCATCTGAAGATCAGTTTGCGTGTCTAAAACTTTGATATTGTGCTGCAATTTATCTTCCACTCATGAATGCTTTGTAGTTTGTATGAGGTGCTATTCTTGTTAAGTCAGCAATGACGGATACATTTTTCCAAGGCTTTATAAATAAAAGCTCTACAAATTTAGGATTTCTCTATTTATTTATTGCTTTCTAACACTGTTGCTAGTTCTCTACTGATGCTTGAAATTATGCAGGCCTGGAGCTGGCCCAAGTGGAGTCTTTGCTGCCGGTCAACGAGGCGCCAGGTAATTCTTTTGCATGCAAATATTATTGTGGTCTTATATACATGTTGGCTGTTAATATAATTGCGTATTTTAAATTATCAAGATCACTTGTGAATAATTTGCTCTTCTTTCATCTTTTTTGATTATCTAGTGGACCTTTTTTTTATTTAAATAAGGTCGCTTTTGTGTACCTTGTTCAAATTGGATGAAGTATCGTAGGCTTTGTTCCTTATTGGCTGAGACTTATTTTATCTCGGAAATTTGTCTGGGAAGAAAATGAGCCTATCTAAGCTTTTTGGTATTGGGATGTTTTAGGCTTGGGTTGCTGGTTGAAGTTGTCTCAATTGTGACTAAACTTGAGTTTGGCTCTAACTTGGCTTGCCCAGTCTAGCTGACCTTATTCATGTTCGAAGAGATATCATAGGCTATGTTGTCTGTGTGTTTGAGAACCTTTTCAACTAAAATTTGTGGAGAAGATGAGCTTAGCTGAACTTTGTGTGACCTCTAAGCTTTGCTTGGTTGAAGTTGGATTAAGCTTGACCCGGGCTTGAGCTTGACTCAAACCAAGCCAGCATTTTTCATATATGCTTGACTGAGTTCTAACTGGCTCTTGAACCTGATTTAATCTTTTCCTATTGTTGAAACTGTTCATACAATTTAGTGTGAGACCTTAGTCAGCAGTTAGGTGGGTCTGCATCCAATAGTCTCCATAGGTGCATGGCAGATGTTCGCTGGAACAGTTTTTAGTTTTTACTATGTGCTTTTGTGGGTATATGTAATCAAAATGCCTGTCAAAAGGAGAATCTTGAAGCTGTTCAACTGGAATTTCCAATGTCATTTTCTAGTTGGACTTTTCTTCCTGATGGTATTGATGAAGACTTTGAGTATTCTAAGATTCTGTTTTTGTGCCATAAGACAGAAGTTCTGTCAAGGGTGACTGCATAATAGGTATAAAGCAAATGTTGTAACTGTGATTGCATCTGGCCTAGATATTTGCAACTAATTTATATGTTGCTGGATCTTCTTGTAGTCGGAGCCGTCGTGGTGATATGATTGGCCGTGGCCGTGCCCGAGGTCGAGGCGGAAGCGGAGGCGGAGGCGGAGGCGGAGGTGGAGGTGGAGGTGGAGGTGGAGGTGGAGGCAGAGGCAGAGGCGGAGGTGGAGGCCGTGGCCGTGGCCAAGGCCGCGGCCGTGAAAAGAACCATCCTGTTGAGATGTCTGTGGACGATCTTAATCTGGACCTGGATAACTATCATGCTGAAGCCAAGCACCCTTGAGTTTCAAGCTGTGGAACTGCTTAGGGAACTGCTCTGGTTCAGGAATTAAACCTTTAGTAGTCAACATTAGCCATGTCAGCTGTACAAATTGGTTATTTCTTTGGTGGCTTGTATCTGTTTTTGTTTAATGCTTAGATTGCAAGCTTGCACCAGCGCTGATGAAGCTGTTGGATGATTCTCTAAACTTAGTTTTCTTTGCAAAATTTTATTTTTATTTTTTATGCTTAAACCTATGTTTTTACTTTTTAGTTGCTTTTGTATCATCTATTTGTTGCAAGCGCAGGAATGTTGGTATTTTATTTGCCGACCGTCCTTAGACCAATTGGCATTGCCTCCCCCCTGCCATAGCTGGAAGGTGAAATCATGAGTTCATTCCCATGTGAGGCAGCATGTGATGTGGTGAGAGAGACGGAGTCGTGTATTTAGAAATGAGAAAATAAATACCAAAAAAAAAAAAGCAGCAGTCCATGTGTTGGATCTGCATATAACAAGGATCTTTGCTTTGATGGGTGTTTTGAATTAGACTACTTCACTTGATGATCTTTCTCCAAGATTAGTTAGTCATTTTGTGGTCGAAATCATCGTCTACCCGTTATAAACACTCAAGACACTCGAACCCATAGAAACTTCTCTTTGGGATCCTGTTCTTTGTAGAACTTTGTCTTCGGAGGTCTTGAACAATTGTCGCCGCCTGCTGTGGTGAACATTGTCGCAAATGACAGCATGGCGTGGTGGGTTTCTTGGTTGGTACGTGGGGCTGCACGTGAGCGAGCCTGGTTATTTCTTTTGGCCGTGAATATACCCTATGTTTTCATGGCATTGGAGCCAGTGTCTCCCATGCCATTGATTATGAACTCCCAATCCCATGCAATCATCTGATGCCAAACTTGTTGATGTTGGATTGTTGAGAGGAAAAAACTACAGTAACTCTTGATAGAACATTTTAAAAAAAAGAAAAAAGACGAACAAAAACAAATATCTGAGCCCAGCTGGTTGAGTACTCGCTAAGGACTTGATTGGCTCAATTCGAGTCAGAGTCTAGTTTAAACATGTGTCTTTAGTCAAGTTGAGCCAAGAAATTCAATATCCAGCTCAGCCCGGCTCAATTATATGCCTAGATGCTGGCCATTTGGGGAGTCGAGTTGGTTGGTTGCTAGTTCAGTAGAACTCCATGAAATGTGGTCCAAATGCTTGCAATGGTAACAGAAATTAACCTCGCCCACAATCTAGACCGTCCCTTTTATTGATCTTAAACCTCATAAGGAGGGGCTAGTTGAAATCAAATTTTGCTTGGACTTCGAGGGGATGATAGCTGGTCCTTTCGGTGAGGTGAATCTCTACCTTGAGGATGAGTCCTAGTTTTCTCGATGAAATGATGCCAGCTGCAACTTTTGTGGAGAGAAGATAGAGAAGCCTATGGATTTGGATCAACAGCCAAGGACCTTGGTCGAGATATTAAAATTTGAAAGTCTCAAATTTTAGAAAATTTGAGGGATCCGAAACCGTTGTGGAGCCAACATAAATAGGAGGGAAAGAAGAGACAAAAAGGAGGGAAAGAGGAGAGACTTCTAGGGGTGTGGTAGCATCTGGGGACCGACTTGGTTCAATTATTTGACAACATTTAGCTCCTCATTTAACTGCTGAATAATCCTTTGATAAATAATTTCCCTACCCAATTGCCCTACACATCACGAAGTTTTGGCTGTGTCAAGACTCAAGATTCATGAACAACTCCCCCTCAGAAAATTTAGTTGAAACAAGAAACTTCCCATGAGTTCCCATTTTCAGCAGAACCAAATAAATCTAAAAATAATGACGAGAATAAAATTGAAATGAAGCTTGATGTTTAAAATTGCTTCTGAAAAAAATAAGATATCAATCCAATATTTATACATCTTTAAACCAATAGATACAATCTAGGCAAGAATAAAAATAAAAAAAAGATTTGAGAACTTTTACAATAGATAAGGGTACCCCTTTTCATTCTCTTTTTTCTTCTTCTTCTATATTGGTATTTCCCCTAATGGCAGGTGAAACCGGGGGTGGGGGGTGGTGGGGGGGACTATGTAATCATGATAATTCTCTATACAAAAGAGATGTGCAATGTGCAAAAAACCCAATAACAAAAAAGGACACCTAACCTCAGACTCCAAAAAGAGAGTAATTGTTGTTATTGTGGAGCATTTGCATCTCCTTTTAGATGTAGTCCTCCAGTCACATCCTTCGTGAAAAGCTTTTTAACCACTTCATTCCAGCTTGTCCTTCCACCAGTGGACTTTGACTTAGTGTTCGAGGCATCTTCTCCCCGACTCTCTGAAGGCTCTGCATCATTGTCCTGAGAGGATACCTCCTCAGAGGTGGTCACTGCATGAGGGATATTCAAACTGACGGCTCTTTCCAATGCATCTTTGTGTTCTTTTTCAAAAGTCTGCATCCTATCGAGTTTTTGTACTTTAGGAGCGGTTGTTACAGTCTCGGAAGTGCTTTCCTTCATTCTCTAAGGGAAGAATGCCATATGGTATTAGCAACTTAGTAACTTATTCAACAGACAGTTGAAACACTAAAAGTCCACTCCGAAAAAAGAAAAAAGAAAAAAGAAACACTAAAAGTCCAATAGTTAGCAGGCCAGTCTTATATAAGAAAACAATAGTATCAATAGTTTATCATCAGGGAGATTCAACATGTCCTGCAGAAGTTGATTACATACAGTTTGACATGCATATATATGGTGGAATGCAGGAAACATGCATCAGAGAATATCTAAGATTAAACTGCATTTACTCCGCAATCAATTAGAAAGTTATTCCACATTTTTAATAATATCTTATATTTGCTGTAACAACCGCTCCTAATTTCTATTGGATGCACAAGACAGACATTTGATTGACAGTTTGATCAACTGATGATATTTGCTGCAATGTTCTTAGTTACTTCCGAGGACAAAGTTAATGCAACACATATGGAGAAACCCATAACCCCAAACCCCAATCTTAAGTACTTCCAATCATAAACAGTTGATCAGCTTGTTTAATCTGTCATATGTACAGAGTACAGTTGAATGAATAATTCAAAAAAAAATAATAATTATAATTTATTGTTGGATATTTTGGTGCCAGACAAGATAAGGACATATGTATTATACATGTTATCTATTCATTGTTACAAAAAATAACTTTTTTGGATTGGTAAGATAATATACGCTGAAACCACAAGTTCACTCCCATCAAGAAGGGAGAGAAGGGAAAACATTGGGTTGGTTTTTTTTTTTTTTTTTTTTTTTTTTTTGGGGGGGGGGGGGGGATGGGAGCTATTTGAGCTAGAGTTCATTGGCATGCCCACAAAAAATTGATAAATTGATACCACACCTAACCACCGATGAGTTTTAGCTCAAAGGGTACTTTTCTCCCTTTATAACAAGGTGGAAGATGAGGTCGCAGGTTGAAGTCCCACAGGGTGCGTGTATAACTTAGCAATAAAAAGAAAAAAAGAAATTTGATACCACACCTGTACCCATGCACTATCAACATTAAATCCCTTCTAATATGAACTTCTGAACAAATTGGCTCCTTGTTTTATGTATTGTCGCTTAATCTATGGATTACACTAGTATTAACAGGAAAATAAGAGGTTACTCTGTATCATTTCATTCCAAAGAGAATATCAGAATGTTTCATTGACCTAGATATCTGGGAAAAAGATGTTTTGACCAACTGTAAAACTGCTTAACAGAGCATATTATCATAGATTTGACTGTTGTTTTTTTTACTGGCACTGATAGAAATTTCATGATCATGGAAAGATATGGAACATGAAATTTAACCACTTGGCGCTAGCATGAAGGATGAAGAAAAAGATAAGCAAAGAGTTATAGAATCTCAATGGCTACTTCCTACTTACTTCCATAGCCTTTTCTGCTTCTCGTTCTATCCAAATAATTCCATGATCGGATGTTGCATTACAAGACAAAACAATATGTTCAAATCTCCCATCAACAGGAATGGCAGTTCTGACTTCTGGAGGAAACCTCCCGCATCTGCAACATACCAAGTGGTTAGGAACTCAGTCCTGGGACAAGAGCAACAGCATTCCAGAAATATACTTCTATAGTCCTCTATGAAGGAAGATTTTACAATAGTTTAATAATATGCTTTCAAAATATGAATTTGGTGCTAATTAACTAAACTCTATACATAAACAGGAAGGTTTTTCTTGACACAAAAGTCAAGGTTTTGAAACTAGTTGGGTAAGCTCAATGTTAGAATTGGATTTACATTGGAACCACAATAAATATAAATAGCTCGGACAGTTTATCTCATTCATCAGACATTAAAATAGCATACATATGGCTAGCATCATGTATAGGGTGCTTTTAAGTGCAGTTTTTGAGGGTTGGGGGTGGGGCGATAGGGATATATAGATTTATATAGCACAAGAATAATACGTATTGATACCCCATTTAAGAAACAAGAAGATTCAAATAGTCAATCCTGCAAACAACCCTCCCCCGTCTCTTGTAGGAGGAAAAACCCCACCTTAAGAAAAAAAGAAAAAATAAGTTGATTTGTTTTTTGATGAATGCAAAAGAAAAAAAGAAAAAACGAAAAAGAAGAAGAAGAAGTTGATTAATGAGACATAATAAACGGATATCTGACAACACAAAAGAAATAAATTATTGAGAATGGTTTCGTTCTGATATGACACATGAGCTGATTATGTGCTACATTTACAATTTTTTTTTTTTTTGATGAATTCTTGATGATGATGGGAGAAGATCAGGTTTTCATTTTCAAATAAGTTTTGGAAGACTTTTGAAATTTTGACATGTGCTATATATAGTGCATGATTATGCACATATTATCACATATTGTGCTTCATATAGTGCATGATGATGCACATTGTTATCACACAAGCTTTACATAAAATTCGGCTATAGTTTGAATTCACCGGTACCTGCAAAATTTTCTCTCTACAATATGATACATTCGTCCAGGTGCATAAAGCCTCCTCGGATCCCTAAGCTTTCTACCTTCTGCTATGAAGGTATCCCTCAAGCACACCAAAAATAATAAGCAGGGCAAGCTGTCGAAAGCATCAAGGCCTGGATTAAGAGATGATCACTCTGCTAAATCTAAAAAGTGGATAATTTGTACAGAAAAGATTTGAGGCCTGTTATGGCCATCAAAATATCGAGAAACGAATACTAACCAGAAGAGTGACCGGAATATATCTTCCAAGGGAGTGGCTGTTCTTGGCAAGAAATCATCCTGGACAACAATAATTGAAGGTGGCACTGTCAGTCCAATTGAATGGATTGATTTAAACTAAATCAAGTTGAAGAGAAACATGCAGCTTCAGGTAAAATAACCAAAAAGAATATCAAAATTCTCGAACCAACCATAACCAGGAATTTTCAAACCAAAACTAGTAGGAATCATTTACCCAAACTTTGCATATGGAAGAAGAGAAACAATTTCTACTAATGATTCTACAAATGACGAAAGCCTTACATTGAAAATAAAAGGCAAATAACTCAATATCACAATCATTGGTCAGATTAAAATTTCACCAACAACATCCAGAACCAACCAGAGCTTCACAATCAACCAAACCAACACAACAGCAAGCAAAATAGCATTCCTCAGTCCCAACACAGCAATATGTAATCCCCGACATCTACACTATCATAAGCTACGAACAACTTCATTCAGTCAATTGATAAAACACCCTATAGGCATCCGCATAGAAAGTCCCATACCTGCAAAACGATCGAATATATCACATCCGCATACTTGACAGCCAGATTGAGCGACATGCACCTGGCGGGCGCAACCGCGTAGCACCGGATCTTCTCCCTGGGAATTCCGCCAAGGCGGTCCCGGTGGTTCACCGCCACCACCGTCATAAGCGCGGCCACTCCCGACCCGAGCGAGTGCCCCGCGAACACCATCTCGTAGCTCGACCCATTATCCACCCAGAGGCGGCACAGCGTCTCCGACTCCTGGTCCAGCAGCCAGATCGCCGAATTCAGCAGCCCGTGGTGCACGTACCCGCCGTCGAACATCCGCATGCCCAAACGGTTGTTCATCAAGAGCTTGTAGTCGCTCTCTTTGGCGAGATTCAGTCCGCGGATGGCCAGCACGATCTGACTGTGGTCGTGGTCGCAGTAGATGAGGTAGGGCGGCGCCTGCCCCTGCGTCTGCTCGTACGTCACGCGCTTGAAGACCCAGTCCGGGTTGAGTCCGTACCCGCCAGGCGGCGAGTACTGCGGGTTCCGGAGATCGCTCTCGTAGACGGCCAGGATTATCCGGCAGACACGTGGGACCGCCTCGAACTCTTCGGGCGTGGCCAAGGGCCACGTGGCGCTGTCGTCGGAGCCTATATAGGTGCACCGCTTCCACGCCCAGCGCATGCACCCCACCACCACGACGCACTCCACTCCGCAGGAGACGGACATTTAGGAGACGGAGAGATTAGAGAAAGCGACCGATCGAGTGCAGGAATTAGTTCGATACGACGTAGTTTAGGCGGGAGGTCATGGTGTGCGTCGTGCTACTGCCTTGCATTACTGTGGTGAGTGTACTAATAACAGATTAGCAGGTGGTGGCTTCTTTGGACATGTTTATCTGTCTGCTCAGATTTTGGTTGCCATGCTGTCTTGGCTTTGTGTCTTTACAACCTTTGACAGCTGTCTGTATATGGACATGGATCATAGCTTAGCTTGGTTGGTTCAAGTTGATGAATTTTGGGTTGTCACGTCAGGTGTGACAAATCCTGATACGTTGTTGAAGGCAATGACATGGGTCAAAAAAGAAGAAGAAACTTCTATGGTAAGGATACGAGAGAGAATAAAAATGGAGAATAAAGGCATGGGCTGATGGGCACATGCCGAATGTGAAAAAAGAAGGGAAGATGATCATGAGCTGCTTTAGATTCCAAGATTTCTAATTTTTCTTTTGCTTGGGGAGAAATTTTGAAAAAGTGAATAATTAACATAAAAAAAAAATAAGATTTACTTTTTTAGCCGAATATAAATGATTTAAGCTCTAAACAAAAACAGTATCTGAAATCTACGTAGGATTTGTCAAGATGAGTGTGTCTGCGACGGAGAAGTTTCAATCTATTTGCTTGTTAGCATGCGGTTTAGCCAATTAAACAAGTCAGTATCTTCTTCTCTAAGGAAACAATAAGAGAGAGACTGATCGATTCTTTTGTTGAATTATAACAAATTGGTTTCAAACCGAAGTACCGGTAAAAAAAGGGTGGAGGAAAAACAGAGTACTGTGAGAGAAGAGGGAGGCTAGGGCTCAGCAAGAGAACTTTTTATCCCTTGATTTGGCAGATCGATGGAACATTGCTGACACTACAACGTCAACAGTTGGTTGACCTTTCAAACTAACAATCTGGTTAATGTTAATTTAGAGTTTTGAATTTAAATTCTTCGGCAGATTCAAAACAAGACAGATAATTTCCTTTTGGATTTTGGTCAAGAAAGCTAGATATTTTAGCAAACCTTTCAGTGTATATTTAGTTAGATGATTTTATTTTGGCAAATCAATGAAGGAAAGCACTGATTCCTTACTCTAGTGCTGTGACGTTAATTTATCATGTACTGATATAAAAGAACCTTACTTTTCGTTTGCAAAGTAATTTTCACGTTTCTTGGGATCAATCAGGACCTATCTGTATCTCATCTTATTCTCCTGCAAGCAATGCTACACGAGTGTAGGGAAGAGGTTATTATCACTCTCTTCAAGCTTTTGCAGGCAAAGAATAATGCTGGCAATACTGTGGCAGCATAAATCTATAATGGTAGTATGGTACCCATGGGGTAGAGAATGATTACAGGGTTTCACTCTTTTTTGTCAACCTAAAAGGAGAGAGAAAAAATAAAAAAAAAATAAAAAAGAAGGGATATAAAGCTAGATCAGAATTGTTGTATCAAGGGAACAGCCAATGTTATTGTGACATCAACAAATCGAAATCGAAAATCTCAATTCTGTTCTCTAACTAGATAACTAAGCCTTATTGACACCATTCGTTTCTCTTTCCCTCGCCACCTGTGTTTTATGCCTCATGAAAGATGCATCCACTAGAACTTTTTATCAGCAATTTTTATATTCATCTAAGAAGTCATATGTTTGCTTCCACTACTTTCCATGAGTGGACAATCAGAAACTACATTCTCAATATATTTAGATACAAAGAGCTGATGGGAAAAAAAAAACCCACAGGGAATATATATATATAATGTCTAAAAATCTCAAGATTATAGTAGTAAAACTCAGGGGTGCATATTTGTTCCTTATTCAAGAAGTATAATGCAAGCAAATATCGTAGCCTTGATGTAACAACAATTTGGCTGACAGGTAGAGAAGCTCCATGGATTATAACTAATCTCATTAGCATCACCTTGAGATAATTTGTTTTTAGAGAAACAGCTATGACACGTGACTCCATGAACCCACTTAACATTCAAGTTTCTGCAATGAATACTTGAAAAGGAGACTTCAAACAAGTTCTTCAGTAATGTCACTAATTGTATATATATTGTTTCAAAGAGTGGTATATGAAGAATCATTATCCAGATATACATTTTCAAAGATGAATGACCAAATGGGGTGAACCTCCCTCTGTCGAAAGGAAGAATTCATTTCCTTTCAACGGGGACCAGGATTTTACATGTATTTTCAACAAGACGAAAAATAAAAGACAAACATTTGAGTTGAAAATAACAATAACAGTCACAGTATAATGGCGGCATTAAATTTTTCCAAATTTTGTAATTCAGGGCTTGTTATTCAAGGCAAGACAAGCAGCAAATCATCTAAACTTCTTAGCGATAGAGCTCAAACAAGTGCATTTCAAAATCAAACAGCAAACAGTGTTATACTTCACAGTTCATAGTGATAGAACTCAGACAAGTGCCCTAAGCAAGCAATTTTTTTTTTTCAAACTTGAAAATCAGAGAGCAAACAATGTTCTATTTCTTAATGCGAGCAAGGAAAGATGGCTAAATGGCTAAACCTGCTTACATATCAGTGGCTAACAATTTGGACCTAAATCTCAGGAGGTTGAATCCAAACTCTTTCAGTCCCGCGTTTAGTATCCCATGGATAAAATGGACATCGATGACTCTGCTTAGTCTCCATCGAGTAGTAGTAACTGTGAATGTCAAAATGATGATAAATCCTCTCTGCAAAATCTGAAGTCTCTCCTTCTGCTGATATTGGGAATGAGGTACAGCCAAGAAATAATGCTTGACATCCCAATGTCTTTATCTTCAGCCAAGTCTTCGCTAACCAATCAAATTTGAAAACTTCGAAGAACTTAGATGGACACACCAACAAAAGCTGCCCCTTAGACTCAACCATATGAGCCCTTGAATGATGGTCTGCAACACAGACCCTATTCGTTAGCAAGCTCCAATGACGGTCTGCAACACAAAAGGCCCCCAGCTCTCCTCCAGAAAAGACACAATAAAAAGTTCCATTACTGTAAACCACATCATAAACTGCCCTTTCAAAACCATCTAGCATGAGTGTGCTCCATTGGCAGTCACCAGGACGACATGTGCTTAGGTAAATCTTGTCACTGTTTTTGGAACTTTGTATGGCAAAGCAAAAACAATCAGGAGAAGTTGGAGCTGAGGAGAATGTGGTTCGATTGAAGCTGAGGTCAAGATCAGGTAGTTTGATTATACTTTTGGTATAAGGATTGTAGAAGAATGACAAGCTAGATTTCTGTAAAAGCAGCCAGCCATATTTTGAAGCACATATGACTGCACCATGTAAAACATTAAACTCTTCTCTCTCGATTTTGTTGCGAGCGATGTAACGCCGGTCGGCAGAAGGGCGGTAGAAGCTACATACACTGTAGACATTTCCATCGAATGCCCAACTGTGCCCCAATAGCCATGGAAGTCTCTTATTAGGTTGAGCAATCTGAATTTGTCGCCAATTCTTACAAACAGCACGAAAGTGTATTTGATCAACAAGATCAAGTTCTTCAGCAATTACGTTTAAAACGTCAAGGGGAAGATCAGACCACTGCCTACATTCTGTTCCACTTCCCTCCAAACCAATCATGTGTTGTCTCCGTCGATTGACCATTATTGCCGTTTCTCTTGAACTATCCTTCAAAAAATTCACTCAATCCAACTCAGCTGACGACCAATCACTACTCCAAAATTCACTCAATCAAATTCAAAGTACCTGCATGGGAATGAGAAGTGCAGTGTTGTCTTAAAGTCTTAGACAAAGAAGAAAAATCCAACCGTTGACTGTGATCAGAATATAATCATAGAGTAATTCAAGGTCAAATTAAAGTAGAAAATAATTACAGCAGCTAGGGCACAAATTAAAAATTCCCACGCAAAACCATAATTATTGATTTGAACAACATCCAAATTCAGAAACCATAGCAAACCCTAAGGAGAGCAATAACAAATCCCTAAACCAAGCGAATTCTCATACAAAATCAGAGTGCTAAACCTTTTGCATAGAGATTATCAATTCAAAAGCATGAATCAATTATAACGCAGATGATCATATCATATGATTTTTCTTGGACGAAATATAAATTCACAATCACATAATTGAAATTAAACCTGTTCTCCAGAGATCGCTAAACTTGGCATCGAAATCTGTGGAGGGAGAGCGAGCTCGTCTGAGTGTGAAATGGCACAATTTGATATGATATCCGTTTATTCTTGATTGCTTGTGCCATAAGGGCTTGAATAATGATGCTATTTATACGGTCTGTGAGACGGGCCCTGTGAGATTAGTGTGACACGACTTCGTTCCTATCACTTGCTATGCACGGATAGGTAGTACTTTCTGAGAAAAATATGCGAACCCGAAACGCGTTGGCCTTTTCACTTTTCAGGTTGTTTCTAAACCGGTTCTCACGCTGAGAGGTGAAAGCAAAAACCAATCAACCTCGAACAAAACACATTGCTGCTGTATCTGTATGCCTAAATGCTATATGATGGAAATTGCAAAGAATCTGCGACGAAAGGGCAAAACTCAAATATTTAATTGTAAAAATTAATAATTGAAGTCCGGGACGCAAAAACCTTTAGAGGTGTTTAGGGTAATTTCCCAACAAAACCCCATGCTCCCCCACTGCCCGTTGCCCCACGCTCACGGATTGACCCGTTACATGAAAATTTTAACTAGAATATTTGTATGGAGAAGTCGAGATAATTGTGTTTGTGATGGGTTGGATAAAGTTGATAGAATCGTTATTCTCAATCGGCTTGAAACGTCTCATGAAGTAGAAGTCACATAAAATAGAAAGTATTAGTTCGAATTTACTTTCTCTTTTTCTCCTTTGTAAAAATGTCAAAAAATAAAGAAGAGGAAAAGTAAGCTTATACACACAAAATGATGTGAAATGTTTATAAATCATTCGATCAATCTTTATTTAAAAAAAGGCTCATAAATCTAATAGTTTATGGGCCCATAAATCTAATGGTATATGGGCATTCCACGTTAAGTCCAATTGTATAAGAGTTGAGTTTTTAGATTTACTCTTTTTTTTTTGGGTTCTCCTTAACTATAATCTTTGAATTTTTTTTTTTGTATATAATACTGAAAAAATTGAAACCTTTGATCATATTGATGATACTTTCTAGCATTTTATGGAGTCTGGAACTCGATTTCTAGTATTGTTATTTTATTACCAAGGCACCCTAAGACAAAAATCCCGAGTACTCACGTTATCGTCTTCTCATGTTGTCTTAATTAAATCCCAGCTTTTTTGTTCAAATTTTTCTTTTTTCACGTTTTATTTTTAAAATCATTTTAAGACATTTTCTAATAACTCCCATGGTAGATCTTGATTAGCCCGTATGTCGAAAATGATATGCGTTTTGGTTAACTGTAATTGGAAGAACGGAGTGTGATCAAATCAATTGCAGAACATAGCACTGGGATGATGACCAAAAAAACTCCAAAAGCTTTTCACAAGCAGTTGGATTTACTTGTCAGCTAATCTAGCAAAACATAATGCAAGTGCATCATGAAAACAAAGCAGCGGAATTGAGTCAAGGAAAACATGCAAGTGCTTCATTAGAACGACAGTTTTGCCTTCATTAGTTGCCATTCTCACGCCACCGGCAAAACCTAACAAAACTAACTATGCGTCTATGCTGACCTAGAAAAAAAATACTGTCTGGATTAGTCAGTTGCAGAGACAACGCCACTGGTTGTACCTATTTCTTTTTTTCCTTTTTTCAAGAGCAGTATATGAATATATGAAGACTCATTATCTTATGCCATTAAAATTAACAAACAATGTAATTCAGGAGCTTGTTATTCAAGGCAAGACGAGCAGTGATCCGTCTAAACTTCACACAACGACAGAGCTCAAACAAGTGCTAGTTTTTCAAACTTGAAAATCAAAAAGCAAACTAAGTTCTACTTCATAGATAGAAATTAAACAAGTGCCCTAAGCAAGTACTTGCGTTTTTCAAACTACAAGATCAAAGAGCTAATTATGTTCTATTTCACAAAGCCAGCAAAGAAAGATGGCTATATGGCTACATGGCTAAAGTCTAAACCTGTTTCATAGATTGGGGTCTAAACAATTTGGACCTAAATCTCAGGAGGTTGAATCCAAACTCTTTCAGTCCTGTCTGTAATATCCCGCAGATATAATGCACATCGATTACTCTGCTTAGTCTCCATCGAATAGCAGTAACTGTAAATGCCATACTGGTAATAAATCCTGTCTGCAAAACCTGAAGTTTCTCCTTCTGCTGAAACTGCAAGCGAGGTACAGCTGAGAAATAATGCTTGACGTCCCAATGTATTTGCCTTCACCCAAGTCATTGCTGACCAATCAAAACTGAAAACTTCGAAGCCCCTATTAGGACACACCAACCAAAGTTCCCCATTAGAGTCAACCATATGAGCCCTCGACTGAAAAAAGACCCTGGAAATCGGTTTCCTGTTCGTCAGCAAACTCCAATGTTGGTCTGCAATGCGAAATGCCCCCAACGCTCCTTGGGTAAAGACACAATAAAAAGTTCCGCTACTGTAAACCACATCCTCAACGGCCCTTCTAAAACCATCTAATATGAGTGTGCTCCATTGGTGGTCACCAGGTTGACATATGCTTAGGTAAATCTTGCCATCGTTTTTGGAACTTTGTATGGCAAAACAAAAACAATCAGGAGAAGTTGGAACCGAGGAGAATGTAGTTCGATTGAAGCTGAGGTCGAGATCAGGTAGTTTGATTATACTCTTGGTGTAGGGATTGTAGAAAAATGAGAAGCTAGATTTCTGCAAAAGCAACCAACCAAATTTTGAAGCACAGATGGCTGCACCATGTAAAACCTTAAACACTTCTCTCTCGATTTTGCTGCAAGGGGCATGACTAGGGCTGACAGATGGGCGATAGAAGCTGCATACACTATAGACATTTTGATCACAAGCCCAACTATGTCCCATTAGCCATGGAAGTTTCTTAATAACTGGAAAGCGCCGAGTTTGTCCCCAATTCTTACAAACAGCTCGAAAGTATATTTGGTCAAGAGCATCAAGTCTTCCAGCAATTATATCTAAAACATTGACAGGAAGATCAGACCATTCTCTACATTCTGCTCCATTTCCCTCGAAACCAATTATGTTGTGCCTCCGTCGGTTGATCATTATCACGGTATCCCTTGAGCTACCCTTCAAAAAATTCACCTAATCCAACTCATCTGACTAATCACTTCTCCAAAATTCACTCAATCCATCAATCAAATTCCAAGTGCCTGTATGGGTATGAGAAGTGCAGTGTTCACTTGAGTCTTGGACAAGGAAGAGAATCTAATAGCAGCATAAGGTGAAATTAAAGTAGGAAACAGTTGTAGCAGTGATTAATTGGAACCCCACCCAAATTCAAAAACCTAAAACTAATATGTCTGTCTCAAATGGCAAACTCCATGGAAGGAAACAACAAAGACTTGGGTCAAACCAAGAGAATTCTCACACAAAATTAGAATGCAAAACTTAATTAAAAGACCCTTTTGCATCTGATATATAAGCATAGATCATCATAATGAGAATTTTCTGGACAGAAGAGGAGAAATGAAATATAAATTCATAATCACAAAATTCAAAGTCAACCTGTCCTCTAAAAGATTTCTGAACTTACCATCGGAGACTGAGGAAAGCGAGCTCGGCGACCGTCAAATGCGACAATTGGTATTCGCTTCGTCGTTTGATCACTTATGTCGTAAGCTGTTCTTTCTCAGTGTCTCTCTCTCAAATGATTACTCCTTCTTCGTTACTTACGCTGTAAGGCCTGAATGGTGCTATTTTCACAATCTTGTATACGCTTATTCGTTCATCGGTTGTGAGACAGGTTCGTGAGATTAGTTTTATCCCATCTTTTTGTATGTTTTTTGTTTTTCTTTTTAACGGATAGGTACTAGGAAAACAATAGGCAAGAGACTTATTTTGTCACCATATTATTGTTGACTTATATAATTTTACGTCAGGATATGGATATTTAAAATTAATAATTTTTTATATAATTTATGAATTTTACATAAACTTAATTCAAAATTAATAAATTTGAATTAATGAAGTAGATATCACTAGTTTAAATCTCTCTTCCCCTTTTTATGCAGGTATGTTAAAAAAAAAAAAATTAATAAATTTGAATTGAAGGATTTAACCCATCCGAAAAAAAAGAAAAAAAGAAAAAAGAAAAAAGAAGAAGAGGTGTTTAGTATTTGTTTATTTATTTAAAAAATACAAAATATTTTTAAAAATACTTTCTAAAAAGTTAATTTTCAAGTAGAATCTTCATAACATTTTCTCATACCCTACCAAACATAGAACGACGAAGGCTTCTCTTCTGCTCCACTGAAGTTGCGAGAAAACTCAAATCTCAGAGCTAGAGAGGCAAAGAGAGGCGGAGAGAGGCAAATTGCGATTGCAGAAGAGAAGCAGCGATGAGGGGATTTGGAAGATTGATGGGGCGAGCCCTTTGGTATTCATCTCAGCAACAAAGACTCCTAAGGCCTTCCGTGGAACATAGCTTACGCCTCCTACATGCTTCTTCTTCTTCCTCTTCTTCCTCAGCCGTAACGGCGTCGTATCTGGACAGCCAAATCGCTTCCTTTTCCTCAAGCCTCGCATCCCTGAGATCTTCCCCATTCGGAGGTTCCTCTCTTTTGTTTAAGTAATTCTTTCCCTTTCGATTTATTTTATTTTATTTTTTCAATTATTATACAATTATTGTTGATAATATTATGGCGCAGGGCAGAGGAGGACCATGTTTATACAAACGCAGTCCACGCCCAACCCTTCCTCTCTGATGTTCCATCCTGGGGAGCCGGTTATGGAAGTTGGGAGCGCTGACTTTCCCAATGCGCGTGCGGCCATGAATTCTCCGCTGGCAAAAGCGCTCTTCGGAATCGATGGTCAGCTTCTTTCTGCTTTTGTTTTTCATGCGTTATGCTCTTTTACATGGTGTTCATTTGGTACGCTTCCTTTTAACGCAGGTATTACTCGAGTTTTCTTTGGATCTGATTTCGTTACGGTGACAAAGTCAGACGATGCTTCTTGGGATTTTTTGAAGCCCGAAATCTTTGCAGCCATCATGGATTTCTATTCTTCTGGGCAGCCACTGTTTCTGGACTCTAAAACTGCGGCAGCTAAGGACACTGCTATCGGTGAGGTATAACTTGTAACTTCGAGCTTAGATTCACGAACTTTATACTATTTTCTTTGATCTTAAATGAAGATTTGATTGCGTTCTAACTGATTAGCATTTGGTTTTATGAAGTAAATATTGCAATGTTTAAATGTCCCCTGAACAGTATGCTTTTCAATGTACAAAGGTCCTAACCTGATACTAGGATTATATATTTTAAAGTGTCGGGCAAGCATAGTTTGAAAAGATCTTGATTGGCCGGGGCGGTACAAGTCCCTTGGGACCTATGCCCTAGAGTTTGAAGCACCGATGTCATTAGGCCTTATGTTTTAAGACTTGATTTTTGTCTGAAACATGTGCCTTATACTCTACATGAAAAAGGAGCACAAACCTAATGTTCTTTTTAATTTTATCTTTCATTGTTATTTGGAAATTTTTGGGTATTGCTTGAGGAACAATGAGCCTGTTCGAAATTTCTCTTTTATGAGTAAAACTTGCATTCTAAGAAATTATAGGTTTTACTCTATTTGTGAGGCTGAATTGATTGGAAAGAGAGTTTGAGGAAGGGGAGATTTTGGAGATAGTGAAAGCTTTAAATAGTGATAAGGCCTTAGGCCTTGACGTTACTCTATGGCGTTCTTCCAAGCTTGCTGGGATGTTTTAAAAGAAGACATAATGAAGGTCTTCCATGGTTTCCATGCTAGAGGCAAGTTGAAGTGAGCCTAAATGCTATGTTCATTGCTCTCATTCTGAAGATTTCAAGGAATGTCAATCTTAAGAATTTTCTTATGATTAGTCTAGTGAGTGACATTTACAAAATTATCACCGAAGTTCTAGCTAACAGGCTGAAAATGGTATTGAAGAATATTTTTTCCAAGTCTTAGAATGCATTCATTTGGGGAAGGCAGATTCTAGTTCGGTTGTTATTGCTAATGAGTGCCTTGATGGCGGAATCATATTTGGGAAGCTAGTGTGCTCTGCAAATTTGATTTTAAAAAAGCTAATGATCACATTAATTGAGAATTTTTGTGTACATGCTAAGGAAATTTGTGGAAACATTATCACTTTGCATAGTCATTTCTTGTTTATCTTTTTTTATGTTTTAATATGTCACCTCTCTGCCTTTACAAACACTTTTTCAGGTCTTCTTGAAAACTCAGATCTTACTATTTTCTAGTGCATTAGCTTGAATATTTGAATTGCTTGTAATGAAGTAGCATGTCATCCTGAGTTCTATATTGACTATTGAGTAGCTTGTCACCAGGAAAATAGAAAGAAAAAAGAATTAACCATTCTTGGTGAGCAATATGTTAGAGAAATGGATAAATTGAGGTGTCATTGGTTTGATTTGTAGCCTACAAATTTGCTTTGAATTTAAATTGTGAGATCACCTAGACCCATTTCAATGGACAAGTGCAGAGCGCTAGGGACAACCAGAAACTTTACTATTGGAACATAAATTCTGGAGGAAGTTGTTTTTATTTTTAATGGTTGTGGTCAATTAGTTTGATTGTGAATAAATCTTTAAGATATGAACCTCTTCGTTTGCTGATACAGGATGACTCTGAGACTGTAGCAATGATCAAAGAACTGTTGGAAACTCGAATACGACCAGCAGTGCAAGACGATGGTGGTGATATTGAGTATCGTGGATTTGATCCGTAGGTTCTCCTTCATCTTGCTGAAAATATCTTATGAATGTGTTTGAATTGAATATGCATATTTCATGAATTTAACTTGTCCACTCATTAAAAAAAAAAAACTTAATATGTACATTTTTATTTGTTTTTGTCGCTTAACACTAAGAAGTTTATGGGTATTATTTCTACAGAGAAAGTGGAATAGTGAAACTGAGAATGCAAGGAGCGTGTAGTGGCTGCCCTAGCTCATCTGTCACACTAAAATCTGGCATTGAAAACATGCTGATGCATTATGTTCCAGAGGTAAGTGATAAGTATTGATTGGAGTTAGTTTATAGACATTTGTCGTTGTTGCCTGACACCTTCCATTCTCCCTAGCCACTGATAAGAACTGGTATATATTTTTCCTTTGAAGATAGAAAAAGTTGCATAATCCTTAATCATGTGTGTGCATCTGAGTACTATTCCATGCTTTAGGAACATTTTCTTGTTGGGAAGTTGGGAACTCTTAGAAAGAATAAATAAAAAATAAAAAATTGGTCACAGTGCATGATATGTTCTAGCTGCATCAGAACCGATTGAGATTACTGAGAAGAAAAGATTGTTAGTTTTCAAGGTGTTAAAAAAGGTGAGAAATGCTAAACCCTAAGGGATTCTAGCTGGTTTTTTACTTAGCTCACATGGCAAATTATTTAGTTTTAAATTACATATCTTTTTTGCCCGTGCTTCTGCCCTACGCTTTTGGTAGTTTATGTTTTTACTGTGGTATCAAGTTATTGGCCAAAGGCTGGACATGTTTTCAGTTGTACTTGCAAGCGGGATCAATATTTATTTTCCCTTACTTTTTGTTTCCTCATGGAAATCTCCTGTATTTACAGGTCAAAAGTGTGGAGCAAGAACTAGATCCTGACGATGAGGAAGCAGCACTTACTGGCCAAATGGAGTAGGTGTTTTATTGGTTAGTTCTTGCAAGCCACACCTAGTGTAAATAGTAAGCTCATAAAGAGGACTTCAGGTACATGTTCTTGTACGGAGAAAATGTAACTGCATAACATCTTTTTCCAGGTAGAATATCAAGTGGTCTTTGCTGTAAGCTAATTGGAATCATATGTTTTGGAAGGGTGAGATGGGATGGCTAGTTGGCTACTATACAGGTCACCTTATTTATTTGCTTGGCATGAAGCTAATAAATTTTGGATATATTTTTTCTGTATTTCCTTGTTGACATGGCAAAGTTTCTGTGATATGTCGAATGGTTTTACTAGAAGTGATATGATGCGTCGATCTTGTTTTTTTTTTGGTATATTATTTCTTGCCTCTGCCACTAGAGTTAACGGTGTTAATTGAATAACGTTACAAGTCTCTCTTGTGTTATTTAAAAAATGATGTGATTTTTAAAATTATTATTGAATTTGTAATTGATCACTATTGAATTTTGATCAAATGGTGATTTTAAAAATTACATTATTTTTGTAATGACACAAGAAAAACTTTTAACATTACTCATGGTAGTTTATGACGATTCAAGGGAAATCATGCGGCAAAAAAATAATTGTTAGATTTATTTTTTAACAAGTGTCCCACATCCATACTAAAAAATGGGAGAAATGCAAGGGTTTCTAATGGGAGGAGAGCTGCTCGCAAACTTTTCAACCATGTGCTTCAATTTGATACATTTTTTCTTATCACCTCTTTATCAGCTAAATCAAAAGTTCAGTTACCCAAAATTCAGCTATAGAAAAGGGAATACAAAGCCTTTTTGTTTTTTTTAGATCAATTAGGTCAATAGCATATAACTTGCATTTCATGTTTGATATCGGCAATATTTTGGAGTCAATCTCAAGCTTTGGAGTTGATCGGGACTCATCATCGTGTACTAGTGTTGGAATCCTTGAAAATTAAGCTTACGTATCGTGAAAACTCTTCTTGAAATTTCAACACGTTTCCCTGTCATGTCTAGAGGAAATATAAAGCAAATAGCGGAAAAAAGATGCAAACCATTGATTTAAAACGTAGACCAATTGAAGATTAATCATTTTGGCAAAGGAATAAAGAAAAATCAGGAAGAAAAAAAAAATGTAACCAAGTAATTTGTATATCTATGTTCTCTTACGGAGAACCACATTACGTGCCGCTAGGTCTCAAAGGCCCAATCTAATTGTTTAGAAAGCCCAAAAATGCCTGAAAAATGTATATACCACTAGACCAAGACCATGTTAGGACTAAGCTCGACAACCACTTCACAGCAGGTCTGAGATTGACAACTTGATGTGCCTTTGTCTCAATGAGACACATTATAGTCAATTCATTCTCTTGTCAGGTCAGATAACAACCTACCACACCATAAACCACTCCAAAAACAACCCTATGCTCCCTCAACAAGAAGGTCAGCTGGAAGCCTTAGGAGCCCTAGCTGAGAGAGGGCAAGGGGAAGACCCCTTCATCAGCCAAGCAATGATTCTAAGAAAACTAAGTCACTCTTTCAAGCCATCAGAGGCATTTTCTCACATCCTGCGCATTACTACACTCACATACACACCCTTATTAGCTTTACCATTTCTCAGTAAAGGTTTTTACTAACTTGAGTGTCGGAATATCCCCGGTTCTCTTGAACCGGCAGACTTTCTGACAACCTCTCCCTTATTTTGTATAAAAATTCCTTCCTGAAAAGCAGTTTGAGATCACTAGATGTCTTTGCACCAACATCTTACTTAAATAACAGCCGTATTCAGAATTTTCTATTCTAAATTGTTTTAGACATTTTCTAATAACTCACATGGTAGAAATAGTAATGCATCAGCAATGAGATGTGTTTTGGTTAACTATAATTGGAGGAAAGGAGCATGATCAAATCAATTGCAGAGCAAATGGCCGAGGTGACAACACTTTTCACAACTCACAAGCAATTGGATTTACTCTTTTAAGTGAATCAAGAAAAGAAAGCATAGGAATTGACACAATTAAGGAAAACCTCATTGAAAGCACAGTTCTGCCATTGGAGCAGCTTGGAGTGGTAGTTGAGTGTAAAGATTATTGCCACTTTCACGCCAAGGGCAAAACCTAACAAAACTAACCATCCTTACCCAATGACTTGAGTTGGCCAACGCCTTGAAAGAGAGAAAGAGGGAAAGAAATTGCAGTGAACCAGATGAAAGGCACTTATAGTTATAGCCTAACACCCACCACTTGTATCTTCTATGGTTTGGAAAATAATCACCTAACATGTGAAACTTGGAGAACTGGGCATGACTTAAAATGATCATTCACTATTTTCTCAACATTCTATAAATATTTGTCATCAAGGGCTACTCCTCTTACAACCCACAAGTGAGAAAGAAGAAAAGTAGTGAAAAATGGGCATGCCAGGGCTGGCTTTTGCTGCATTGATCCTGGCAGCTACAGCATCCATGGCGTCAGCAGCATCGCCAGTCACATTTGTCTTTGGTGACTCCTTAACAGAAGTTGGAAACAACAATTACATGCAATATTCTCTTGCAAAATCCAATTACCCTTGGTATGGCATCGATTATGCTGGTGGGCAGGCCACAGGGAGGTTCACAAATGGGAGGACAATTGGTGACATAATATGTATTACTCTATTTAATTACCATCCACTTATGTTTTTGAATTATATGTTATGGGATAATTCTAATTAATCTTTTTGTTTTGAATTTGCAGCTCAAAAGCTTGGGATTTCATCACCACCACCTTATCTTTCTTTGTCACAGAATGATGATGCAGTCCTCAAAGGGGTTAATTATGCATCCGGTGGGGCAGGAATTCTCAACGACACTGGGCTTTATTTTGTAAGAACTAAGAACCCATTCTTTTAAGCAGGATTTATTATGCTTTTTAAGTTGATTAAACAAACCACAAGTATTTCATTACATTACTGCCCATTTTTCTCAACTCTAATTTTCATGGTTTCATGCATTAATTAATGTAGATTCAAAGATTATCCTTCGATGACCAAATAAATTACTTTGCAAAGTCCAAGGAAACAATCAAGACTAAAATTGGAGAAGTGGCTGCCAACAAGCTTTGCAATGAAGCCATGTACTTCATTGGAATTGGTACTTAGTAATTCTTAGTATCATTCTCGCACTTCCTTATTCTTCCATTTTCATGGTGTTTTTGTCAGAAAGCAACAAAAATTTGTGTTTTCTTTTTTTTTCTTTCAGGAAGTAACGATTATGTCAACAATTTCTTGCAACCCTTTTTAGCAGACGGTCAACAGTACACACCTGACGAATTTATGGAACTCCTAATTTCCACCTTAGAACATCAACTTACGGTAAAATAAATTAACTCCCTTCTTGATACTTTCTTCTTCTTTTATGTATATATTTTTTTCCAAAGTGTGCATAAATGTGATAACTAAGCCATTATTTTGTGAAGATTATTAGGGCCCGTTTAGTTTGCGAAATAGACTCTTGAAATAGAATGGCTATTCCCATGAAATAATCATTCTTTTGTTTGATAGGGGTATATTCTTGTAAATAGTTATTCTCGTAGAAATGACTAATCACATCCACACAGGAATAGTTATCCCTCTAAAAAATTAGAGGAATAATTATTCCGTACAGGAAGGTCCGGAAGGACAGAGTTTTCCCAAAAATACCTTTTTTTTTTCTTTTTTTTTTTTTCAAATTTAAAAATAAAATAATAATAATAATAAAAAATCATGTTACCCCAAGGCCATCGAGGGTGGCCAAGGCCACCCCACAGTGAGATTCCGGGGTGGCTAGGCCACACTAATTCACATCGGGGGTGGTCAATGTCCCTGGGGCGGCCGCACTCTTATGTAATCTCAATTATATAATATTATTCTTATTTTAGTTGGCCAAATATCATGTGTGAAAATGTGGACTTGTTATGTTAGAGGCTCTACCAACTTGGAGCACGAAAGATGCTATTTCATGGCCTTGGCCCTCTGGGCTGCATTCCTTCTCAGAGGGTGAAATCAAAGACAGGCCAATGCTTAAAGCGAGTGAATCAATTGGTTCTGGAATTCAACTCCAAAGTCGAAAACCTAGTAGCCTCTCTCAATGGCCGCCTCCCAAATGCAAAACTGATATTTGCAGACACATACTCTGGAGTTCTGGACTTGATCGAGAATCCCAGTGCCTATGGTAAACCCAAAACTGCTCCCTTTTTGGCCATGAAACACGCCAATTGTCTTAGAATGTTAACTCTTTTTTCTTCTGCAGGTTTTAAGATTTCCAACACATCTTGTTGCAATGTAGACAAAAGCATTGGAGGGCTATGTTTGCCAAACACCAAGTTATGCAGCAATCGCACTGAGTATGTGTTCTGGGACGCATTCCATCCCTCCGATGCAGCAAACGCAGTGCTTGCTGAGAAACTTTTCTCCACCGTATTTTCTGATGCGCCTCCCATTGCTCCCACTCCCTCAGAATCAGTCTAAAGTAGAGAATTTTATACCATTAATGCGGAGCAGAGGGTTCATGTATTCATACTATTTGCCTATGGAAGCCAAGAGATGATGGTTTATTCAACCCATGGAAAGCCATAGATCAAGCTACTTAAAATGCTTAAGTTTTGAATAACAATGATGTTTGCTCTCCAAATGGGATTTCCCAGAATCAAAGTAATTTATAATTTCTTTAAAAAAGAAACATTTGAAGAACAAATTTTCAAAAGAAAAAAAAAAAATCAATTCAAAAACAAAGAAACAAAACTCTTTAGAAAAAACTCAAGATTTATCAAAGAAAAAAAAAAGTTAGGTTGCTCTCAGTTTACGGGCCATTGTTTTCCACATGAGAGAACTTGAAGGGGGAAACCCTCTCGAGTATAAGCCGAACCCACTTAAAATGCTTGACAGAGCCTTCCTCTTCTCTCTATCAGAAGAGGAATTAACCTCCTGCTCATAGAGAAAAGAGTCATCAAGCACACATCAAGCACAAAAAGTGCTTGCATTGGCTTACACCAGAGAAAATCATAACCCAATCTCGCTCTCTCTTCGGTGTGGTTAAAGCAAAATCTATCATCATCGAGCTCCCAAACACAGACACAAAAATAAATAAATAAATAAGTAAAACAATAGGTGATTTCAGAGTGGGTGTGGAACCTACGAGAAAGGGCTAGAATCCACTGAGAATCAGGAATCCACCAGTCCAGAGGTACTCAAGAATTTCGCATCTCTTCGTATCCCTCTATTGCTATCGATAAGCACAGAGAATCATAGTGTAGAATCGATGCTCTTCACATAAGGAGGATTAGAAATCACGAAAAACAAATTCAAGGAAAGAAAAATATTGGAAAGAAGAGGCTGGTGGGGGAAAGGATGGTAGTTGATTCTTATAGATGGGAGAATTAGGGTTCGTGAAATGGGCTACTTAATTGACCCCAATGTTTTCCAAAATTACATTTTTGGTGGGCTAGCTCATCTTTCGCGGGTCAGGGCTGAAAATTTTGGATCCTGATAGTAAATGGGTTTGATATGGGCTCACCTCATGTCATTGGATTCATAGACGAATTAGGTTTAATTGGTTTAGGCCCTTTTCCTTTAGGGTGTATGAATCATACAGGCTGGGACTTTTTTTTTTTTTTAATAAACTTGGGGGTTTGTATTGAATAGTATTAGTTGTTTTCTGGATCCAAATTTTTTTAGTAACATAGAAAAAAAAAAAAAAACAACAACAACAATAATAACAGAAAACCAAACTAGGGAAAGGGGGTGAGTCTGTCCCACTTACAATTTGGATTGAGGGGAGAAGAAGAGATATGAGAATGCGGCCAGAGTTATCCCTAGTTGCGGCCATTTTGCCGTATAGTGGACACAAAAGTTTATACTTTTGTTAATTTTTTTAGTAACCAATAAAAAAGGTTGGGATAAATCGATGATATCCAAAATTAAAGAAGAGATTTTCGAGTCCTAGATAATGTGAAGATGATGAAGAGCCATGATAACAATTTAAGAATCACATTCAAGGATGAAGAGGCTTAACTATAGTATGCTAAAGAGGCCACTAATTGTGTTGTCAAAGCTTCACCTTCATTCGCAAGACAAGGTGTGTCTAAAAACTATCCAAATTTGCAATGCCATTCCTAAAATAATTTTTATTTCAAGTTGGTCCCTGTATTTTTCAAAAAAAAAAAAAATTAAAAAAAAAAAGTCCACTCAAAACTTTGTTGTTGAAGTGTAGAGGAAGTGCTAAAATATTTATTCATTCGTATTTTGCTTGCATAAGTTGTCAAGAATAAGATTCACATAAGAGAGGAAATACTTCATCTATCTTCTTCTAGAATGAGGACACCCTAACTCTAACAATTAACAAATTTCATTTATTTGTATTGTGCAGTGGCACATATTTCGGTAAGGGCCTGTTTAGGATTGCGTTTAAGGGGCCTAAAAGTGCTTTTAACACTCAAAAAGTCCGTTTGAAATTTGAAGAAAAAAATTATTGTTTGGTAAAAATTAAAAACGCTTTTAAGGGTATAAAAAGCTTAAAAATGGCTAAAACGCACTTTTGACAAAAACTCTATTTCTCAAACACTATTCCAAACAAGTTCTAAATAATAAAGATATAGTTGATTACCTCAAGCCAGTTTGTTTCTCTACAAAATGACATATTTTGGATGTAAAGGAGAAGAAGCAGTTGAAGCAATGTTTTAAGAGGAACAAGTATGCTGGCCATAAAAGAAGAATAATGGATCATAATCCATTTGAAAAGAATAACAATGTAGATGAAGCCCCTTCAGCTTGTTTTTGTACAAAATTTGATTGGACCACTTTCTCTAAACTACCTGTTCACTAACTGAACAATCTCCAAAGGGGAAAAAAGCTCCTCCAAGAACCATCTATTTCAAAACTTTTGAACGAGGGCTGCAGTAGGTTCCATCTACAAGAATACTAGACTCCATATTAGAACTCTGATAACCATGAAGATGCTTGTTAAACCACTGATGTGAATACTGTGGCCTGAGGAGTCTGAACTTGTGGAATTCATGGATGGAGCTGTGATATTTACCAAGGAGCCATTCTTGCCAACACTGCAATAACAACTTTTTAATCAAAATCAAAACCATAGGGGAAAAACTTGAAAAAATGTTAAATGTTGGTCATAAAGAAAATTGAACTTTACCTTCCTGCAAATATACAAGAACCATGACCTGCATTGTTCAAACAACAAAACTGTTAGAACTTGATAATGCATTATTGAGTCACATGACCTGAGAACTCAAATAAAAATCAACAAAAGAAAGAAATGAAGAAGAAGAAGGAAGGTATATATGATCTTACTTGGATCTGTGGTGGTGATAGCAGCCACCCCATTGAAGTCACACGACCCAGAACTCTTCCTCATCTGATTATAGTAAGTGTCAAAAGCATAAGTCGCATGAGAAAGCACATTGTCTGGTTCATAGCATGGTTCTCCCTGCAACAAAGGTGAGCAATCCACCTTGCCGGGTCCACAAGCCCAATCTAATGCAGCCTGCAGCATCTTTGGATCAGCACCATCCCTTGCAGTACAGTAAGTTTGGTTCGTAGTGTCATTTGCTAACACCATTCCTGATCCTGTCAAGTGTAAAATGTAAATGGGCGCCCCATTTGCATCAAACAATCCCCAGTTCTTCTCTGAGACCGGCCCAGGCTTCATATCCTCATTATAGAGCTCATAAATATAGGTACTAACAGCAATTCCAGGGTGCTTGGGAGTTCCAGTTTTGTTCAGCACATGCCTTATCAAATTGCTGTTATAGGTGTTGGCATTTTCTGATGTTGCATCAGGTTCATTAGAATCACCTTTTGAGGGCCATCCTGATTCTGTCACCATCACAGGAATGTTGGTGAAATTTAGAAAACCCATGGCAAAGTATGCTGCATCAACCATTGCATCAAAGACGTTGGAGTAATGGAGAAGCGTATTAGCATCAACAGCTTCTTTATTTGGAGGAAGAGGCTTGAAGAGTGAATAATCTAAGGGAATTACACCATTTGATTGCATATAGTCATAGTAAGGGTAAATGTTGAGCATCAAATATGAGCCTGTGGACTGCAAGAAATTCAACATGGGGACCAAAACTGGATTCCATGAGCGATTAAAGAAGGCTTGAGAAGGAGGAAATGAATCAAGGATAATGGAGGAAGAGATAGGTGTTGAAACTTTAATTTGACGGTCAAGATTGGATGCCACAAGGGCTGAATGAATGAACTTGAGGGCATTGACAAGGACTGTTGCTGCATTTGGAATGGTAGTTAGCACCTCAGAACCAATAGATATGGCCGTGATATTGGTGGCTGGGTAATGTGCCACGACATTGTGGGAGACCCAGTTAGCCGCAGTGGAGTTTGATTGGCCAATTCCAAGGAGCTGCTCATTTGGGACAGAGACCATGACTTGGATGCCTGTGTTTGCAAGAGCAAGGAGCATCGCACGGTCAGCATTGTAAAGGCGGATGTGTCGGATTTGCTGGGCTTTGAGGAGGGCTACTACTTGAGTTGGATGTGGCATGTCTGAGAGGTCCGTTCCTATGTTCACACCAATAAATGCATCTGCAAAAATGAAACAACAACCATTGTGATTTTTCATTTATTTGAAACATAAATTTTCGTAGTTTGTACAACCATGACTAGATGAAAATTGTAAACAACATCTGGGAGGACAATATGAATTTGGTTTTTCTAATGAGGATATATTAACTAGTATTATCTAACTCATACTAGGCTTAAGCTACAAGATCCCAAATTTGAGACCCAACAATTTTTGGTTCATAACATGAATGAAAGTGGACAACTTGCCACTGTATATCTAAGCTACAAAAATTGAATCAATATCAGCTGGCAGTATGTGTAGGATCAATTGGAACGTAAGTGCCCTGCAGAACAAGTGAGCATGTTATCTGGTAATTAGTACCTATTGTTAACAATGGCAGAAAACAAACTATTAAACAATGTTTGCCTTATTCTAGATGATGAGGCTTTCAAATGCTGAAGTATCAGCATTAGTAAGAAAACAACATACATATCAAATGTTGCAGCAAAGCACCTGCAAGTGTTGCAAGAATCAGATTCTTAATTTCTTAACCATAGAATCCAACAGAACTTGAAACTTCTGTGGCTATGGGCAAAAGATCTTAGAGTAGAAGATCATAGCAGTAGATATAAAGATTGCCATTAAAGACAACAACTCCAACCATTAATAGACTATTTTAAGGAAAAAAAAAAAAAACATTTTGGCGGATCAAACATTAGCGAATCAAAAATCCTCAAGCCTTTACAATGTTTTAACACATTCAGTCCAACAACCTGGCCTGTACCAAATTCAACTTGATTTAGTAGCCAACTTTTGAGAAACTATCCAGTTCCAAGGAAACCGTCAAAAGATAATCTGGCCATGATAACAATTTCCTATAGATTCTAACGACAAACAAGAACAGTTTAATGCTTTCACTTTAGGGGGAGGGGACCAATTTCATTTATTGACCCCGACCGTATTCTAATTGCAAGGAATGACATTTTTCTTTTCTAATTGTAAAAATAATGAAACACTGTAAACATTATGAAGTGTGGGGTTAAATATCAGATGGTGCTATTGTTTTTATTTGAATTTACAGTAGACACCATATAAAAATAAAAAATATCAATGCATGCATACACTGCAAGTGGGTAGTACGGATAGATGCAATATAATATATGGTCATAGAATGCAGCACCCATGCCTTCAACAAGTTCTAAGCAAAAGTGCCTAAATTCTCCAACCCTTGACCATTTACACTACCAAGGTAAAGGCCACTAACAAGAGTAAGATAAATAGGGGTTGAAATCCGAAGAAATGCCCCATGAGCTGGAAGACATTTAGACAAATAACAATGCTAGTCTATTTTTTATCTTTTAATACATAAAAAGAAGGAGATAATCTAAAATGTCAGAGACTAGGGCATTGATGTTCACAAAACCTTATGTTATTTTCGTTTATACTCTTTTGTATAAGGCACATCTTCATTTATACTCTAGTTCCAGGTAATACTTATTGGGAAAAGAATCCTCTCAATTCGAAGCGAAGAGGAGAAGAACCATTTCATAATCAGAATTTTCCGGCATCCAATGATAAATACGTTGACTCACCATTTAAAAATTTAAATGATGTTACGTCGTCATCGTCAGATACAACAATATTAAATCTTCTGTAACTCCTCCTCGCTTCAAGTGAAATGGAGACTGGAGAGGATCTTTGTCTATATTTAAGACCCCCCCAACTTCCCCTTCTGTCCTCCTTTATTACACTTTTAATATTTGACCTACTAAACGTCATAGGCAAGAAGACACCGACTTTTGGACCCAAAAAACAGAAGAAGAAGAAGCAGAAGAAGAAGAAGCTACACACACTCACAGAGAAGCCATTTTATTTTCGGCACATGCCCAAGCTTTAATAAATTAATTTTCCCTTAGTATGTAATCCTCCAAAGGGGGCTTAAAGCAAGGAGGGGTGACTACAGACAAAGACCTCAAAGAGAACACATGCAGAATAATGTCAGCTCATTATAACCTCTAAGAAACAACAGAGACATCACCTCAATCTCAAGTGAAACCAACAATCAATCAAAAAGTGAAATACCAAAATCAAGCACTTTTAACAGAGTAAAAGAAACAAAATATATATATACATATATACAGAACGCACGCATCAGAGAAAAGTAAGTCACCTTCATCAGCTGCAACTGCAGAAGCTGCAAAGAGAAGAAGAAGAAGAATAAGCACAGCCATTATTCTTCAGTGGGGGAGCCCTCAAAAGACAGAGCCTTCAAAGATATCCAACAATTAAGAGAGAGAGAGAGAGAGAGAGAGAGTTGAGTAAGAGTGTGAGAGTGGAGAAACTACTAAATCAAGGAAATATAAAGTGGGGTAAAGATGTGGGAAATACAAGACGGAGGGGAGTGTGGGTGGTACCCACAAATCACGTGGAAAGTTTTTGTCTGGTTGATCTGACGGTTAAGGAATCATCTGCCGAGTCGGACAGTGATCAAGGAGAGCAGTGGTGAAGAGAATAGAGTAGAGATAGATGCCCCAAGGGCCGAGGCCCAAGGTCATTTGTTGTTGTTAAATTAGCCGTTGCAAAGCTTTTTCAGTTTTGTTGGTAGTACCATTTTGCCTTGGAGCGTTGTCTTTGTGTTTAATATGCGCGTTTTTTACGAGGTAAAACTGAAAAAAGGTTGGATCGCATACTCTACATAAACAGACAAAGAACAGCTCGAGTAGGGACGCCCAGAACACGCAGAGATGGCCCTCAACGGTCATATATCATATATGCCGTACATTTATTATTATCTTTATTGTCGTTCTTATAAAAATCCTCTCATTGATAAATGAAGATTATTGATAATAAATCGTGAAACAGAAATATATATACAAGTAATGAATAATTTCAGACATATATATATATATATATATATATATGACTCACTTAAGATTATTTTTAACAAAAAAAACATGAAAGTAGGGCTCTTAAATTTGAATTCATAATTCACTTTTATTTAAAAAAAATATATATTCAAATTCCAAAATTTTTTTATTCATTTATTTTCTTCTTAATCGATTTAGAGGAAAACTTTGCTCTTTGTATAAGGATTTGAAAAGATTGCTTATTTCATTAAAATATATTCTTTAATTAATGATATGTTTTCTTTTTTAGATTGCCCAAAAAATGAAAGTTCCAAAAAATGAAAGTCTCTTAAATTTGAATTCACATTTTCTCAAACTATAATTCACTTTTGTTCGGAGCAGAAATTGGTGGGCAAGCAATTATGTTGGAAGGTGATGCTAAGAGTATTCTCAATGGAGGAGCCATATTTTATGTAAAATGGTTCTTCAAGACTCACTTTTATCTAGTTTAGCTAAACCATTTTTAATTGTCTCTACATCCGATTAGCTATATTTATATCTATTCTATTAAAATATTATTAAAAGTAAGAAAAGTTTTGAGAAAAAAAAGAACATATAAGAGGAAAAATGGAAAAAAATTTAGGGAAAAAAAAACATGCTGAGAAAAAGTGGGAAAAGATTTGGGAAAAAAGGAAAACAGGTGAGAGAAACAATGAAAAATAAAATAGCTCCCTTTAAAAGTACTGCTACATTTAGCTTTTTTTTTAGCTCTTCTAATCAAATATCTATTTTATATATTTTTTTTTTTTGCTAATCCAATGTAGATGGTTTTTTAAATATTTGAAGAACTATTTTAGATAAAAGTAACATTTGGCTCTTCCATTGGGGATGCTCTAAGCAGATAGTAGATGCAATCAACTCTATGGATAATAACTAGAGCATGTTTGGTCATCTTATGGCAGATATTCGAGTTGGTTTTTGTAAGCTCCCATGATGGCAATGTGGTTTTGGCTACCAAGCTGTATACCACGCCTTATGAAGCGGAGGTCACTAGTTTGAATCCTCCCTCCCCCTTCCTTTGTGTGGACATGTCCAAAAAAAAAAAAAGTGGTTACCAAGTGTGTCATGGATAGGATGTAGAGGGATCAGCTTGTATCTGTGATATTGTTTTGATTGACCATTCCGCTTCATCTAGTGATTAATGAAAAGCAAATTTTATTAAAAAAAAAAAAAAATCACTTTTGTTGTTATTCATTTAATGATAGAGTTCTCTTTCTAATAGGGCTGGATGAAAATTTTGTTCTTTGCCTAAAGGCATTTGAAAATAATGCTTACTTCATTAAAATATGTATCATTTATGAACTTTTTCCCTTTAGTTTTTAGAGCATTTGCCCTCTTAACCTCTCTCTAAGGGAGAGTCGAGTCTTCAGTCTTCCCCTCTTCTCTAGACGTGTTCGAGAAAAATAAAAAAGTATCATCCGAAAAAGAGAAGTGTTAATTGTTATACATCTATCTCTTGCTTATTTTTTACACATCTTTTTTGCAAATCTACCTTTGAATTTAGGAGATCTACATATGATTTTATATATTCAATGGTGAATTTTCTCATCTCTTATATAAAGATGGACAAGAAATAAGTAAAATATGGAATATGCATAATACCGATGTGCATGGGGGAAATCATTTCACTTGCATAGATAAGCAAACTTGGACAATTTATAAATAACCATATTTATAAGCACATTCCTTATAAAAAGCCTTCTCAAAAACAATCTAAAAGAACTCAAGCATTAAGCGCAATCAATATATAACCAGCTCTTTTAATTTTGATACACAATTAAGCTCCTACGTAATTAATACACTTATTATAATTGATCAGTTTTTACAAAGGTAAGCATCCAACCCTTTTGACATCTTGACTGCAAAGTCCACATAGTGTTCGGGATCAGGGGCACTTCCATTTGCCTTCTCAAATTCCACGGTCCACTCTGCAGAGCTAATGCCCGTATGCACTCTGATAACCTGAAGTTTTGCCTTAAAACTCTTGTAAAATCTCAAAACATCCCCTTGAACGACATTAAAAGTGATCGTCATATCTTCTTCATCAACATCTTCGATTTTCACCTTTGCTGTCATGGGACTCCCTGGCACAACAATAAATTCACCAAAAAAAAAAAAACACACCATTAATAACATAAAATAACTAAAACAGAGCATGGTGTATATATAATTTGTCTCACCGAGGTCATATTTCCAATGTGTCAGACAGCCAGGCCTGATCGAGTCTCCTTCCAGCAACTGAAAGCTTTTGACGTTTTTGGGGAACATTTGCACCAAATGGTGCATTTTGTTCCTAAAGAAGCCATAGAACTTTTCTGCTGGTGAATTTATCTCCACCTGTGCCTCGAGCCTGGCAATCTCAGCCATTGCTTAAGCTACCAAACTAAATATTGGACAAATTAAATATGTATATTGTGATGTGGGTGATGAGATTAAATCTCTAGCTAGCTAATCGATTTTATAGTGAATAGGGGTGTGTTTCAAGGTTTACAGAATATTCTCAAGTGGGTGTGTTATGGTTTGTGACATGGCTTATTGGGACCTCAATTGTTGTGCATGTCACTTTCTCTAAGATACGTATCTAGGCTTAAATCTCAATATGCATAAATTTTAGAAAAATTATCTTTAAAGTTTCGGAATTTTGTTTATGTTATAGATAAGTTTTTCATAGTTAGTGGATTGGTTTTGGGTATGGAATGTAATACGTTATCTGTGACGCTTGTAATCTCATAGCTTTGGTTATGATTTTTTGTAAGAGCTTTATATTCATGATAATTTCTATGAATGAAACTTATATGAATTCCCTTCTAAAAAACTAAAATAAAATAAGTTCTCCATGTTTTAAATTTGACAACTAACAAAGACGCCATTTCATCACATATTTTTATCCAATCTTTAATCTAGACTTTCCATTTGTCATATTGTCTATGTCAGACTAATAAAAACGATTCCTGTCTATCTAAATAATCAACTTGCCATGTAGGCAACTATGCCAAATAATAATAAAATATAGGAAAAGCCAAAAAAAAGCCAAAAGAGAAAAGAAAAAGGAAAAGGATAGAAAACCATCCTATCAACACCTTTCATCACCCCCAGATAGGGAGCAATAGTAGTGGGGGAGCAATAGTAGTGAGGATCCACTTGTGCACACCTTTGTGGGGGTGTAGCCATCCTCATCGACCCCTATTTAACACACACACATATATATATATATATATATATATATATATATATATATATAAATTTTGATGGTCACCAAATGCAATGTTCTAGGAGTAAATTGTTCAAATAGAAAATAAAAAGAGACCAAAATAATACCTATATTAAATTCCAATGGTAATCTGTGAAATTTTCTAAAATTTTTAACAAAATTTGTAACAAAATGTAATATCAATAAGAGTATATATTATTCAAATTAAAAATATGGGTTAAATTCATTTTATCTCCTGAAGTTTTAGGAATTTTTCAATTCGAACCTCAATGTTTAAAAATTGGAAATGTACTCCCCTAATGTTTTAAAATTTTTTAATTCAGACATTCCGTTACAAATTTTCATCAAATTATACGAAAATTTATAAAATTACGTAATTACCCTCAATTTTTTTTAAAAATTTCTGTCAAATTAGACCGAAATTAGTAACGGGGTTTGAATTGAAATTTTTTGAAATATTAGGGGGGTACATTGCCAATTTTTAAACACTGGGGTTTAAATTGAAAAACTGAATGAATTTAACCCGAAAAATATAAAACCGAATGAGACACGTGGAAGTACAATATGCTATTGTTTCTTGGGTGGGTTTTGGTTATTGGGCTTGGTTGGAATTTCTGTTGGGCTTGGGATTGTTGAACAATCGCACACTCCCTCACTCACTCTCCCAATTGTTTCTTCAAACCCTAACGTCCACTCTCCCGCCCTGGCCCCTCCCTCTTTTCGGTTAATATATAATCTGCAATTTAAATTCAGAAACTTCTTTCATTTCTTTTCTTTTTCTTTTTGGCAGGGTTTATTTGGTTATTTATTTTTTTTACTTGTGGGGTAGTTATGGCCGTTGATTCTGGAATCTGAGAGCTCCGAAATGGCCAAACTGTTTGGTTCGGGTGTAAAACCAACCAGTTTCGAGGGTGGAATCGATGAGCTTGAGCGTCTTCCTTTGACGCTACGGCGGAAATTGTTACGGGCGGATAAACGGAGTGCGGGTTCGGGTGATCCTAAACCCGGCGTTGTTGAGAATGGAAGTGAAAGAAAGTCTATGTAAGCTCTGGCATTTTAATTTATTTGTTTTTGAACTTTAATATTAATTGCAATCGTTTAATTTGTGGAGTTATTGCTAGAAGCTTCAATTTTTAACGACATGCAGATCACATATTGATGTGGTAGTAAAAGAAGAAGATGGACACTGTTTTTCATCGCAGGTAATTTAGCATCGAGGAATGAATTCTATTTTCTATTTATTTTCTCCCTTTTAGTTTTTGATTCTAAAGTGCTTGATTATCGATTATGAGTCATTTTTCAAACCTTGTGTATTTTGAGCCTATATTTATGGTGCTATATACCTTTTCATTTAAGTTTTGCTGAATATAATGAACTTTTAATGAGTTTCGCTAAATGAGAGATGCATTTTGGGTGCTATAAGATTTTATTTATTTATTTATTTTTATTATTTTGTAATGACAAATAATCGTTCCCAATTCTTTATTTTATGATCTTTTGTATCTTGCTATATGCTTTTGAGACCTTTAATTTTGTTTGCATTTTGATTGAAATTTACTAAGATTCTTCCAGTAATGGTTAAATTTGTGGGGTTAGGTACTTTGGTTTGGGAGATTTGAAGGGTAGAACATGATTGTGGCATCTGGAAAACTTGAAAAATATATCATAGTCAAGGTTATAGAAATTGGTATGGTGCCAAATAAAAGCGTGAAACTGCAGGAGTGATTGTGTTTACTTTGGTTGGAAAAGCTCTTGAGCAAAATTAGCGAAGATTATGCAAGTGTGAGATGGACAGGAAGAATTTTATATTGGCGAATATACATTCGCTAACTTGGCTACTCAGAGTTTTAGAAGTATTTTCAAAATGAACTTAGAAATTTTCAATCAAAGACGGTTTACTCCATTGATGAAAATTAACCTTTTAGGTTCTTTTCTTTTCTTTTCCCCCCATTGGTAATGGATGATTCCGTTAGGTTTGTAACAGTAGAGCTTAGTTATTTGTGAAGGTCCTACTTTTTTCTGGAGGAAGGATGAAAATCAAGTTAGATTATTGAAACAAGTAATAGAGATATCATTAAAAGTATAAGACGTCCTCAGGTACACAAGAAGTATATAAGAGAAAACACCTAATAGTCTGAGCAACTAGTAAAAAGAATAGATTGATAAATATTTAAGAGTTAAGAGGAGGATTTATCACTAGTTTCTGTTTAGATAATTTACAAAGTCAGAGGCAATGGAGAGACATGGTCATCAGAAAGAGTGGATACCAGGTCACTTGAGTAATCAGATTTATTAAACTGCAGAGAAAATTGTATAAGACATCTATAAGTCTCGGTAAATCATTCAAAAAGGCAGTTAGGAATTAAGCAGCTGATGAATTGAGGAATTAAGATATCTAGGGATGAATTCATTATGAGAAGTTTGAGTTTTGTACCCATTGTCTCCTACATGTGGGTCCTGTCTTGTTTCCTTTTCTCTTTTAGTTGATAGAATATACTTGTTCTGCAGGGTGTTCTCTCTTTCCTTTCTACTTGCTCTGCTAGACAAGGAGATCAACCATCGTCGAAGGGACAAAATGATGATTGTAAAGATCCCAAGGCAGTTACTTCTGTAGATCCATGCTGTAGGATTTCAGTAGGCTCTCCAATTGATCAGTGTTTTCAAAGTGCCACTTGCCAAAAATGTAAGGATATGCCTGGAGATTGCAACTGCCAAGGCACTCAAGTAAAAGGACATGCTTGTTCTGAGCAGATAATATGTAGTGGAGTTAACACTGATGTTGCTGGACAAGAGAAACTCAATGTGAATGTTTGCACTTTGCACGAAGGTCAGACACTGCCTGTGGTTCCTGCCAAAGTTAAGGTTGAGTATTTTGACAACTTGATGAATTCATCAAGTAATGGTATAAATGGCTTTGCTGGTGCTGGTGTGTCAGCAGTTACAGTGAAAAATGAGATCCCCAGTGACTTTGCTGATGATGATCTTGATCACATTGTACTGAAACAGCGGCGAAAGATGCTGCTATCAAGGTGACCTTTTGTTTTTAGTTTTTAACCCTTTTTCTTTGCATGGGTTATGATGGGTCCTTTTCATCAATATGTCTGCTTTTCTTAACACTCTGTTTTCAATATCATGTCGAACAAACAACACAGGAATATTTACAACACACACACACACACACACACATATATGTATAATGTATGTATGTATGTGGCTGCATATATATGTATGTGAGGTATAACTTACTGAATTTGGTCTTCTTATGTCATTTTTGTAGGAAACTGTTGGAGTTGGCAAAACCAGTTGAAAAGGTAATCTATTTTCTTGTTATTTGATTGGTAGAAGATATTATAGTAATTCTTGATAGGTACAAGGGTATTCTTGCAGTGTAGTATATTTGTCATCTATAATTCAATTTAATGGTGAAACCATGTTGATGTGACATGTCACTTTCTAAGTAAAGATAATCAACATATCAAAAATTAAAGAAAAAAAAAAAAGTTTTATTCCTTTGTCGTCCCCTTCTTTCATATCCAAGCCACAAATTGAAGGGGCCTCTCCAAGGTGGACTGGTGGTAGGCAATCCACTCTCAATTCTGTTTCTTTCCCCCATTTTTGTTGAGTTTCTTACTCAATGATTGAAATATGAGAAGGCCTGAATTTCTTGATGAACCCTTGCTTATTAAGCAGAGTCTGATGCCATGCTTTGAGGTGGAGGTGTAAATTATGCATAGACGGTTGATGCAAGCCTATCATATGTGGGATGCATGCTTGTTGGGCACTTGTAGGATGACACCTGGATCCTTACGTCTGACACCTACTTGGGCACTTGTGGTGTATTGGTGGGTGCCAAATAGCAAATTTTTGGTTATGGTACTCTGGATTTGTTTTGTTTGCCAAAAAAGATGGAAACTTAGAAGAAGAAAGAAGTTTGGGAAAGAAATGTTGAAAATTTCGAAGATTTAGAGATTCACTAATATCTTTACAATCTTTAAAATATGTTTTACTTATACCAATTAATTGATTTTTTATTTAAGGGAATATTACAAATATTCACTGAATTATTTGCAGATTTCTATTAAGGAGTTAGGAGTAGGAGTCTCAAGTTTATCCTTTTTTTCTTCAAGCCTTGAAGGGTACTGAGATTATTTTAAAGTATATTTGGAAGGCTTTAGCACCTTCAAGAGTAGCCTTTTTTGCTTGGAAAGCAACTAATCATAAAATTAGCTGGATGATGGACTAACATCCCTTTCATTAGGACATGTTTTGGACTTCTTTTGTTCCTTGTTTTGTTTATGTTTATCTTCTTTCTTTCTTTTTTTTTTTAATTATTTTCTTCTTTTTCCTTGTCAGTTATATCATCTCTTGTATAAATCTGGTACACAAGTGGTCTCCCTTGGTGTTCTTTTACTGAATTAATTTATTAGAAAAAAAAAACTACTAAATTATGCACTTTTGTTACAAAATCTGTTTTAAAATGATTAGTTTGCCTTTTAATTCTGCAAATTCTTCCACAAACCAAAGTATCTTAACACATGATTCTATGCTGTAGCTTGTAGTGCATAAAATTTATTCATATCTATAACTCATAAATGCAGTAAATTGTTGTGTTCCTGCTTTGAGCTTGGGAAAAATTTTGTTCCCAGAAGAGGAAAATATAACAAAGGGTGTTTGAGATATTTCATATAACAAAAGGTCATTATGGAATTCATCTTTGACCCCAGTCAGTCTATAATCTTTCTGCTGCAGTTGAGAAAGAGTTCTCGCTCAGTGTGAACATGGCTCAGAAGGCAGAGAAGGACTATAACTCTATGTTGCTGGTTACAATCAGTATGGTTGAGTGGTATGACTTGGTTCAAAATAATTTGGACGTCCAAAAAAAGAAAAAGAGAATAAGGATTATACTATCTAACATCTGTTTTGACTTCTTGTATTGGAGTTGATGCTTATGTTATTTATATATGTATGCTTGCATTTACTCTTTCCTTGTTGGTTTATATTTTCTTTCTGTTTTCCATGTGATGCACGTTGGGAAAAATGAGGTTTGTGAATATAGCATTACTCTTTAATGGCTTGTTGTTGCTGCTAACTTTATATTACACAGGGTAGTTCTGGAGGGTTGTCAGAAATTCTTATGCAACAGTGTGCTGAGAAAGGAAATGACGCAGCTTTTCTTGTTGATGGAGACTTGGTGTCTGGAAATCAGCTTTGTGATAATCCTCAAAGAAATGCTTCTGTTTTCTGCAGAACTCCAGTACCTGCTTCATCAGAAGATATTATTGCAGAATCTTCTGTAACTAATCAATGTTCACATGAATTAACTCAATCACGTGATGGTATCAAAATTCATGCAAGCAACAAAAACCGTGTATCTGAGAGAATGGATGTGGAGCCAAAATCATGCAAGGGACAAGATTATGTTCCCGCAAACACAAGTAGTGCGCATACCTCAACTTTATCAACATTTTTCAAGGTCAAGGTTGAACCTAAGGATGACAATAATTTCCACAACCTTGACAGGAATGCTATCCGTAGCTTTTCCTTTAGCAAACTGCGATTGAAGAGTGAATTGGAAGTCTCCGATCCACCAGATGGAGATGAGTTAGACCATATACGACTGCGAGATCGGATGAAGATGCCTACAATGTTAGAGGATTCTGAACTAAAGATAGCTAGGAACATTGGATGCTTGAAGAAAAGTGTTCCATCTGAAATTCGATGCAGCCTTATTGCTTCGGAGTCTGCTGAAACAATACGTGTCAACCGTCCACGGAAGAGGAGAAAGACAGCCACGTAGTTTCTATTTTGGATTTATACATATAGATTATGTTTTCTTTTTTCCAGCCTTATGCCACTTTTCTTAGCATTCTCTGCTTACTAAATTTTTTGCAGAGATTCAGTTGAAACAGCCCTGGAGGAAGATGCTCCTGGACTCCTGAAGGTATAATGTCCATGTTATTGTTGCAGTTCCTGTGACATTTGGATCAAGTTTTCATGGAAATGCCAATTGGCAGGTATTGATTGACAAAGGGGTGTCAGTTGATGAAATTAAGCTCTATGGGGAGATGGAGTGTGATGAAGCTCTTGATGAGTCTTTTAGTGAAGAAAGCTTTGAAGAGCTTGAAGATTTGATATCAAAGGTTGGCAACATTTCTGAGATTTAGATGTATTTCTCTTGCCTTTGCATTGTTATAACAATATCACAAGGCTTTCTTTTACTTTTGTGGTTTCTGTGCTTTTCAACAGTATGGATAAACCATTCAGAAAAGGATTTGTTGAAATCACTTAAGATTAGTGTGCAAAGTTGAGCGATGAAATAGTGAGCAGTTGGAAACAGAATTTGGTTGAAAGAAAAGATTTGGCATGAATATGCAGATTTTTGAGAAACAGAATATCCTGTTGAAACTGATTTATCTTGTCAATTTTATATCCTGTTCAAACTGATTTATGGGAAAAATGTAGTTTATAGCTTGTTTTCATTTGTAATGAAGTAAATGCAAAATTTTCTGGAATCAACTAAATGAAGTTGAAAGAAAATTTGGGAGTGGCAGTCTCTAATTGTTGTTAGATATTTCTATTTTGCCTCTATAGCAATTTAATAATATGTTGGATAATGGGGCGGACATCCTCCAGTTATTATGTCAATCATCATACTATCTGCTTTATAGTGGGTGGAAAGACAATTCTCAGCTTGCTAGACCTTGTAATGATTCATATCAAGGGTTTGCCTTACGTAAGTAATTTCAGCAAATTATTGGCGAAAAATAGGGATATATGTTGGATTTTCATTGAGGAATCAAGTTTCATTCTAGTTGTATCTATGGTATTCACATAATCTAGTACACTCCTATATTTTCCTTTGTTTTGTTAATTGTTACCTCTATTCTTTTTTTAACCCACCCCCCACCACTCTACTTTTATTGGCATGAATTGATAGATAGATGTAACTTGTTCGAGGTTAGGGTTCTTCAAAGTAGTAAAAGGGATACAAAGAGAAAGAGAGATGCTAGGTGTAGTGCATCTTTCGAGCTTCTCAATGACACAAGGTGGAGAGATTACTGTCGCTACAATCCTAACACTAGCCTTCTAGGCTCATACTCCAACCTTTTGACCAAAAGAGATCTAACCGAGTAGCTATATTTGTTGGACCCACACTAACTATATTTAACCTATTACCTTCTTTAAATAGGAATTTATGAACATAGAAGTCATCACAAAAAATTCTAACAGGAAACACTTGGTTATTTAAATCTAACGATAGTGAACAGAAAAAAGAAAATAAAGTAAAAAACTCAAATCTTGGTTCATGCTGTGTCAAAAAAAAAAAAAAAAAACTATTTTGGTTACAAACGAACTATTACAATACTAATTGACCACATTATCTCCTACTTTTCTCTCATCCTAATCATGTAATCTACATTAAGAACAAATTTGAGAGAGTATATGTTGAGACAAAAGTAAACCGGTTTCTACATTCTAATGCTAATTTATTGATTGTTGCCTAATTCATTGAATATTTATCAAAGGGACTTTACAGTCTCATCTAGCATGTGGTGGCACAGAGCATAAAAACAAGTTTAGGCACTTCTCTTGGACAAAGCCTCTAAGAATCATAATGCTTTAATTGAAATTGGTCTTTCTTTTTTGAGTGAGCCATGCGGTGCATCACACCTTTCAGTATATTTGGTTTCTAATGTTAGTTTCTTAATTCGTGGGAACAGCTTTTCTCTCAGCGTGAATCCTTTCTAAAGTTTCCTTCTGCACGATGCACAAAGGGTGCAAGAGCTAATTATTGCTTGGCCTGTCTATTTTCACTTGTGGAACAGGTAATGAGTTTCTTGTAAACTGTTGATCTACAAAAGGTGGATGTGATACTTATTTTTGTCTATTAGCTGGATTCTATTTATATTTGATGATAAGTTATAGTATTATATCATTCTTATCATCATTCATTAGTCACTTTTTTCTCGTTTAATTCAAATTTTTTTTATAGACGCGGTATCTACAATTTCGAAAATGGCCTGCTGAATGGGGATGGTGCCGGAACCTCCAGTCATTTATATTTGTGTTCAAGAGACATAACAGGTGAGTGATTTTCAACATAATTGTTAGTATGTCGTCTGCTTGATCTACATTGCAGGTTCACAAGTTAATAGCTTGAGCTTTGGGAGTCAGGACTTATGTTTTTAACATGATATCAAAGCCTTATTCGTCTAAAAAATCATTGTTTAAGTCTCAATAACGTGAATTCTATTAGTTTCTTCTATTGTGCATGTGTAAGGCTTTCTGTTGGAACGGTATTATTTTGTTATTCAACATCATAATTGTTAGAATGGGGTGTATCTCATAATGTATAGAACGTATGTATTAAATTATTTGTAGAAAGTTTGGAATCATTTGGGTATATCGAAAAGGTTCATGAATTGTTTTATTCATAGGGGTGTACTGTGCAGTTTGTTTCAACAAGAATCACCAGGCACAATGGGATCATTTGCTTTCTGCTTATCCACATAAAAAAAAAAATGCATCTTTTTCATGTATTTTTTTAATAGTTCAACTTTTAAGGGTTACATTTAGTTGTTACTTCAAATTATATGATAATTATTTACGGTTGATGTCTTCAGTCCATCTTTTTGTCTACTTGTGTAATGTTGGCGTTTCTTGATTGCAGGATAGTGTTGGAACGTCCTGAATATGGCTATGCAACATACTTTTTTGAGATAATGGATTCCATGCCAATTGATTGGCAAATCAAGCGTTTGGTGACTGTAATGAAGCTTAATAGCTGTGGCAGGGTTTTGCTAATTGAGGACAAAGCATTAGTGGTAACCACTTTTAGTGCATATCTCTTGACATGACTGGTGTTATGGTTGGAAAAGTTAACCTCACGCTTGGATCTTCTAGTTTTAAGTGGGTTTTAAGCACTTTTCTGTCGACAAAAAGTGATCGTGCCCTACTGCCCCAATTTGGTCGCTCCCTAGTGAAGTGGTTTTGGCAGAACCACTTCAAGTTTTCCAAAATTGTTTTTTGGTCAGAAGGAGACCTGACTTCTCTTTCAGCCAAACCACTTTTCTGCCCTCCTCACCTACCGTTTTTGGCATGAAATCTCACTCTCTCTTATCCACATTCATCTGAAACCCAACCCCCGCCCTCAAGAAGCCGTCAGGCCAGCACCCACCCACACACTCATGCTGCCATGCCACCCTCACCCCATACCCTTACAATCATAATGTATGGCAGTAGTAATAATAATATTAGTGATAATAATCATATAATTAGTACTGTAATCATAATTATAATTATAATTTTAACTTTGCTGATTACTGATCACAATACTCTACCTGTTCAATAGCAATGCATTTTGAGTTACGTTATGGTGCTGTAATGATTTTCATGCTGTTTGCGTATGTGCCTCCTTTGCTGTTGTTTAATGGTCTGATGCCTGTGAATCTGTTGGTTAAAGGTGGGAGAAGACTTGAGTAAAGGAGAGGCTCAGGTGTTAATGGAATATGGTTGGGTACCAAATAGCGGCCTGGGAACAATGCTTCATTATTGTGACAGGGTTGTGCATGATAGGAAGAATGAGAAGGACAGCTCAGAGTGGAGATCAAAGATAGCAAAGTTGCTGATGGATGGTTACAACCGTGGGATTGTTGTTGCAACCAACGTAATGAAGGTTGAAGAATGCATGGGTTCTCAAAACCCAGAAGTAAAGTTGGAGTTTTAACCAGACAGATTATATCTTGTTTTGAAACGTGTAAATGCTTAAATAGAGGATACAATTATTGTGTTTGTTGGACAATAGATGACAGTTAGAAACTGATACAAAGGATATCACTATTTACTAATTTAAAGTTGTTTTTGTTTTACATGAATGCCTTCGATGTTGTCATTTCTTTTCCCAAATGTTCTGAACAATGCAGAGATGCATTCACACGCATTATATATTTAATTCTCGAGGAACTTTCTTTCCATTGATCGCTTAGCCGTCATAGTGTTTTGATTGTAAAACCATGTCAAGGGAAAGCCAATGGACGTGGGATGAAAATAAAGTGTTCGAGGATGCTCTTGCAAACTACTATGAATACATTGAAAAAGGGGAATGGGAGAAATTTGCTCCCTTGATTCCTACCAAAACCCCTTCTCAAATATGCATGCACTTCAAACTTCTGCTCGAGGACATCGAGTTAATCGAATCGGCGACAATGGTGATGAAGCTGCTCCCCTATCACACGAATGAGCACGTGAAGTGGGATGATTACGACGATGGTGGCAGCAATCTTAAAGAGGGAGAGGAGTCTTCTGTTGAGTTGATATTGCATGCATAATGCATTGGACGGGTTTTTGTAATTGCTAGTTCATATTGCATGACATGCATGTGCCAATTAACTAGCTAGAGACATATGCTATAAACGATGTAACTTTGCTTATCATGTTTCCCTAGCAATAAATAAATACATTTTTAGCAAGAATTGAATTGCTGTCTGTTCTAATAAAGATCGTTGCTCAATGCTAGATATGTCTAGGTAGCAATTAATCATTGTTTCCAATCACTATAATATGTCCGTTTTCTTAAAACCCAAATAGTTTTATTATCAATAACTTTGAAGTTGTTGCTAATATTTGGGCAGGAAATTTTTTTTTGGCATGGGATGTCACTTTTTACTCTTAGTGTCAACTATAATGTTGTCTCTAAATTCTAATGGGGTTGTAAAATTAATTTTAAATAACCTTGGAGATGTAATAGCGATATTTCGAGTTAATTGTCAATTAATTAATTTTAAAAGCATTATAAATAAGGAAACAGTAGTAATTATGCTGTCTCATGGTTGGACTTTGGCATGCAGGTTTTGAGCAGAACTTTGTGGGTTGGGCTCAAAATAGGCAGCGGGCACTAACTCTGGATTATGTATGACATCATGTGCTCATCTATCTGTGGGCCGGATTCAAACCAAAAAAAAAAAAAGGAATCAATGATGTAATGTCATAGGTGACATTGCATACGTGTACATATCAGATTTAGCAAATGTTTTCTCGTCTCTTTCCTTCGGAAAATAATTTTAAGTAGCTGATTTTCTTCAATTAAAAAAATTTTAAAAAAAAAAAAAAAAAGTAGTTTTTTTCTTCAGCAAATTAAACAATAAAATTAAGATCAAAATTTTCTGGAATTTTTACGGTATTTTACTAAGTAAATTTTTTTCAAGTTTTAATTATTCGTTTAAAATTCAATGATTAAGACTTTGTCAAATCAACTATTATCAATAATTATCACCTTAGTCTTTATCATAAATCTACGAGAGAATCTTCACAAAACTCTCTTAAATTATCACGTGTTTTGAAATAATCAGTGGCGGAGCCACTTAAGGTTTTGGGAGTGCGGTAAGCTTTTTTAATTTCTTTTATTTCCTACCCAAGTTTCACATGACACTCCAAAAAATAGAATTTTTTTTTTTCTCTATCTTACTTACACAAATTACCACTCGGCACTCTAAAAAATTTTTAGTGATACCCCTAATATCAATTGTCTGACTTCACCACTGAAAATAACCTTTTAAAATTTTAAAAACTCTTAATTATAATCATCGAACTTCTAATTTAATACAGTTTTTGTACGTAAATGAAAAGAAAATAATAAACTCAAGTACCCTCCAAATTTAGAATGATCCGTAAATTCATAAACCTTTAGAACCTTTTTTTTTTTTTTTTTTTCGTTTATGTTATTGAAAAGAGTTGTACCCAACTAAAAGCATAGGCTGCAAAGTGCAAACCCAAAAAGAAGCCTATATTTTAGCTTTATCCGAACAAATGAAAGTTGGAAAAAAAAGGTACCAAGTACGTGTGCACCGACGTGTTAATAAACATGATTGACACATGTTTGTCACCGACAAATCCAATCGATAACCTCAAAGACTATGTTTAAGTGTTTAGGTGTCAAGTGTTGATTTATAAAATGGAAGCAAATGATCCATCGATGATCTCAATTCAATTGGGTGCCACCCAAAACATATTGTCTCCCCACAATTAAGATGCTACATGCCGATTACAGGAACAATGTAGAAGGATATATACACACATATATATATATAATTGATGTGGTTGCTGCTAGAAGATAAGGTTTTTGTTTAGAAACTGATGGGGCATGGATTTCCATGAACAAAATCAGAATACGCAAGCTTTCGAATATTCATCATCATGAGAGAAAGTGATGTATAAACAAAAGTCCCCACAGAGGCTACTCAAATTCCTTTGTGGGGCTCTCGTAGTTTCTTCTCCTCTCAAATATTTATGCTGCGGTGGCAACCAGCCAGCTTTATAAACCTTTTGGACCCATTAGTGTTCCACACTAGTAAAACCACTTACACTGTTACACATCATGAGCCTGCAAAGGTGGTGGATCTTAATAGTAAAACACACCTCATCATCCAAATTTAGGTTAATAATTTAACAATTATTACATAATATTGACGTAACACTTCAAATAATTAAATATTTTTATTATTATTATTATTATTTAGAAATGTCATGTCAACAGGCAGGAGGAGATGATCAACTGTAATTACTCTATCTGGACGTGCTTGCCTAATGTATGTTGAGAAATGCTCAAAAGAGGCTTAGATGATGGAAACCACAGTAACTCTTGTATGAATAATTATTCATTACAACGAGTCGAACTCACACTCTATCTCATGAAAAAAAATCTGAGACCAACGAATTACCACCCACATGAATTAGGATTCTTTTCAGTCCATTTAAACAGAATAATATCCTGTTAGTTATAATGAATGGTATTTTTGTCAGATATTGTCAAATAAAAATATCATTTTACTATAACTAACTAGATATTATATATAGTTTATTGAGCGAAGAGAAAGAAACAACGTAGGTACTACGTGGATATGACGTCACTTTCGACAGTTGCTTAAGTCATTCTCTTATAAGAGAGAGAGAGCCCCTTTTATTTTCTGATTTGTAAAAGCGGAATCCTGCAACAACCATACCTTTAAGCTTTTCCACTAGGATGACAAAAGCATTTGAAAGCAACCAAGTGTCACTTTGTGATTGGTCAGTTCGAATTCCAGAGTATTCCATGAAGGGATGGAAAATACTGTATTAGGTTTCAACTTTAATGGGCGGTAGCAGGAGTGAGTATGCACTCATTGGTGCGTTGATTCTGTTTACTCATAATGAAGTGATGCAAAAGAAGAGGGACCCAAAATCCCACTATCAACCCCATTGGTACCGACGCGCGTGCTGCGACGGGCCTATAATTTGATCGGCGACCGCCCCACCCTAGAAACCACTGTAGCTAGCGTGCTGCCATGCCCATTCCTTGCCACGTTGCCCTATCCCATGAGGCCATGAGCCATAAAGCGTTAAAGCCATGGCTCTCATAAATTATCCTCTCCCTTCTGAAAACAAAAATATTTGCCAACCCCTCTTGTCTTTAATAAACAAAGCTGCCAAATGGCTATCGTCAGCTTCTTCTTCTTCTTGAGCTTTCCTCCACTATACCTCCTCCTTTTTTTCCCTTTCTATTTCTCACAATTTGTATATAATTAAGGAGGCAATAATTATTGAAGGCGACACTCTACTTTACACATGTATTTTTATTTCTATTTTTGTGGTGCACTTTATATCCTTCAACTCGTGCATTTGTTAATTATTTCTTTCGTCTTTTTCGTTGCTTATAATTTGATCATAAGACCCTCCAATTTTCTAATATATATATATATATATATATATATATATATATACATATGTCCACGATACCATGACGAAGCTGCTCATGGTTAATGGAGACAAATCAAATCCAAGATAAGAGAGAAAATATGTGCTTCTAGAGTGGCTAATCATGGATGTTTTCATGAATTAATTTCACATGATCTTCTCTGTAATCCACTAACTGGTTATAATGTTTCATAAATAAGACAGTCAAATGCATAATGAGTACTTCTTGCATTAATAGGCCAACAACATGGTACAAAATGGGCATTCAAATTCTAGGGAATCAATTAACATAATTTGTCACAATTAATGAACTCTGAGAGATTAGCTGCAACATTAAACTATACATGTTACATATATATTCGTAGAACTAATCAACTATATTTGGATGAGAAATGCTATAATGCAATAAAATGATCATTTTTTGCCCATAAAGTGTTAGGTGACAAGAGATCATAGGCCTCATCTATAATTGTTATGGCCCCACCCACTGATAAGCCTATAACTTCTTACCACCTAAGACTTTTATGGGTCAAAAATGATTATTTTATTGCACTATAGCATATCTCTATTTGGATTTAGCCTCATATATACCAACCTAGGACGTGCACCCAGTTGAGTGCTTTTTATAAGAGAGAAACTGTTTACACAAAGAGATGTGGTTTGTGTCATTTTCCTACACGTACATCTTTTATCATTTAAAAAAAAAAAGTTTACTATTAGACCTATGATGACCTATATGTGAGTCACACATATTCAATTGTAGATGTAAAATGTGTAGGAAAATAAAACCATATATACCGTCCATTTTAGTCGGCCTAATAACATAATCTTCATCATTATTTTACCTATACAAAGAGAATCGCTACAAAAGCGTAGGGAAGCACTCAACATCAATTCATAGATATTTATGTTTTTCTTTCTTTTACTCTTTTCTTTTTTACTATTTCTATTTCCTTCTCTCTTTTGCTTTCTCTTTCTTTACGCTTTATTATGAATTACAAAATATATATATATATATATATATATATATATATATATATAGAGAGAGAGAGAGAGAGAGAGAGAAAGAATAGATAATAAAATGAAAAGCACATTTGAAAAGCCATCAACTTAGCAGAAATTGAGAGAATCTGTGTTTGTGAATGTTTTTAGAATCGTGAAAGCAGCAGTTATTAATTCGAAACTCAGTTCACATAAAGCTAGACAGAATCTACAAAATTGGGTCCCACAAAAAACAAAACATCCGTCCTAATCATGGGACTCTCTTGATGGTTCAAATGACAAGGATGTTATCATAAGAAAAAAGGAAATCACAAAGTGGGAACACAGATTGCTTCATACTGACCTCATGTACTACATCACAACTGCCTTTGACTTGGATGGACTTCACGGACTCTGACAGCTACACGTGTATACTCGGTCCTGCTTTTATACGCTGTCTCGCACCCATCGTATCCGTTTTCAGCATTCTCTTTCCGCGTCCTCTGTGGACGCGTTTGTCGGCGTGTGGACATGAAAGCCTCCCACCACGACTTTGCTCCTTCAGGGACCCGCATTTTGCCTCTATTAACTTAAAGTCAGAGTTGATTACCCCACGCGCACTATGTGTTTGGTTGGCCCACCGCCTGTCCCACAGGATATGCCGATATGGGCCTTTCTTCAGGGTTCAGACAACCAGATGAGGACACGATGATGTGTTTTGTCCCGAGTTGGACCTCCTCAACCCATAAAGTCTTATAAAACATCAAGCACATTAATCTAAGTATTTCAACTTTGGTTTTTATATTCTACTCATTTTTGTTCATCTTCCTATAGGTGAATGGGCCTTTAGTTGTTAAGGATATGAGCTTTTGTTTCGAGAGCACGTCAAATAACATGATAATTTAAGAGTTTAAAGTAAAATTAAAAAAAAAAACCAAAAAAAATCGCATTTTTTCTACCGGTTAGTTTGTTGAAAATTGATGTTGATTTATAACTTGGCAACTAATTGTTTGGAATTTGAATAAATTGAATCATTGACGATTGGGATAACTTAAAAAAGTGTGAACCCGAGGAAATTAAACACGTAAGTCATAATGACATGTTTGTCTTGGCTACTAGGTCTGAGTTGACGTGTCGCTCTCTAGGAGTGCCACTTGTTGTCTGAGTTGAATGTTTTTTTATGTAAATGAGATTATGGAAGTAGAATCTGTGTTGAACTGGATCGGATTGAAAATGATGCGCATGATGCTGTGAACACACAGTAAACCACCCAAATTCATGGGACAATTTTAGGACAAATATAAATGGGTATGCCCAAAACTATCACATCAACCTCGGCCCTTTCTCTCTCTATATATAACTTTAATAAGGTCGTGCGTAAACGGGACGCTTTGCACCTTTCAATAAGAAATAGGTACATCAGCTTAAAAATAAAAATAAAAAACACTTCACACCAAATAATTTATATTCTCTTTTTTTCTTTTTTTCTTTTTTAATTTATATTCTCTTAAGTCTTCACAAAATACATCATAAACAAAATATTAATTGACAAAACTACCGAAACCACCGTTTTGGTTGGTTTTGAAAACTCTAGCGTCAGGAGGGTTCAGAACTGGGTGGAGGGTTCGGTAGTGGGTGGTGGGCGTTGGGTTATAATGAATAGAAAAATCCATAAAATTGATCTGAATTAAATATATAGTGTTTTCATTTTCATTTTATTTAGTGTTTTTACCTAATGTATCAAATTTCTATTGAATAGTTGAGTTTTACACCATATCATGATAGAATGAACTATATATATCTTTTATCCCATCAATTCTATAATAAAATTCCACATTTGGTATCAAATCAATTAACTTTAGGCTTTCGACCTGAAAAGAAAGAAAGCAACCAATAAGTCACCAAACGATTTAAGGGAAGGAAATTACTCATTAGATAAGTATTTGGAAAATTCAAATTTGAGAAGGGGCCAGGTTGCATCTTTTTCAGAGCAGGAAACGAGTAGAAAGAAAGGAAAGGAAATTAAGGAAAAAGAGAGGTGGGATATTTATGGCCAAGAAGAGGCCTATTTTGTTGTGTTGTATATAGGAGTCGTTGGTGCAAATACAAAGAATGTTATCTATCCAAGTCATATTGATAACATTCTTTTTGGCTCATCTCTCCACTAAAAGGGTATATAAATAGACGAAGGGACCATCAAGTATTGTGATTTGTCATAGCTCTCTCTTTATTATTATTATTAGTTTTCTTCTTTATATTTTGGTGGACTCTTTCGTTTTTTAATTGTTAACTTATTGTATGGACATGATTCCAATAAATAAATAAAAAATTATAGTTTATAATAAAAATGTACTTATCTTTTTTTTTTTTTTTTTTTTTTTTTTTAAGCATATACAAGGGAAGCAAGAGGGAAAATATATCCAAAAAAAAAAAAATCTAAAATTTATTGAGAAAATTGCCCAACTCAATAGATTCTTAGCTCGACGTAGAAGAAAATGACCGCCTTACACGACAATTTGTGGGACAATCTAAAGGAAAAACTATCAAAGACTCGCAAAGGTCAATTTAATAATTTTCCCAAATAGTAATGATTTGTTATTGATTAGAAAGACTTTGCAACAGATCTTTTACTCACTCAAATTTAACAAGAAAGGTCAAACTCAATTGTATTATTATAGCCATATTTTCAAAACTTACATGGACGTATGTATGTAGAGAAAGATCGATGCTCCAAAAGCATGCCATGAGAGAAAGAGGTGATTGCAAATTGCAACGATAAGACAGTGGCCACTTGCCAATTTATTCTTCTCCTACCAGAACACATGTACATGTGGTCTTCTTGTCCCGTCACTTGGGTGATTATACGAGTGAAGGCCCCACCAAATACTGATGATGTTATCACATGTAACTTCTTTAAGGAGAAAGCAAATATGATTAGACTCATCAGTTGGACCATAAACCATGTATTGTAATTCGTAAGGACCCCCTCTATGATTATTGATTAACAAACGAGGATGTCTACGGCTACGTATATTCTCATGTGTTTATTTTTTTTGCGCTTGTACTTTGGTAGTTAGAAAAAAAAAAAGAGAAGAGGTGTTAATATGGTATAAAATCTATTATTGAATCAAATAATAAATGAAAAAATATGTAATATGATGTTAAAAAATGAACGCCGGAGAGTATACGTAGCATTTCTCTTAATAAAATAGTGTTCCTCAATTCTTTCCCTTTACATATTATTATATTTTTAGATGGTATAATAGTATTTCATTTTTAAATAAGTAGGAGTTTCCAATTCAATCACCATAGATGCGGGATTATTTTTTTTATTGTCAAATACGGGGATTTATAAGATATTAGACATTCAATCTTCGGTAAGGAAAAAATTGTTTTTTTTAGTGTACTAGTCATACGATGGTTTGGTAACACCATAACTTTTTTAAATTTAATGCTTAAGTTTTTATGCAATTTCAATTTCAATATATAATTGGGTCCTTAAGTTTTTCTTTGGTTTCAAATGGATCCCTCCATCAACCTATCGTCTAATTAATTAACAGCATGTCATGTCCGACTAATTAATCAATGACATGTGGCTCTTGTTTGATGCGTTATATCCACTATACATGATATATTTATAATTTTAAGGGATAAATGCATAATCAACTCTTGTGATTGGCCTAAATTACAAAACGCTCTCTGTGGTATCAAAATTTAACTCAGAGGTTCTTGGGGTATGCCAAAAAAACGATTTAGTCTCTGTAGTCAAATTATGTTAAAAAACTTGACAAATTCCGTTAGTTGCCACATCATCACTAATAAAATGGTGACACGTGTTGCTCTTAATAAAAAAAATATAAATATATTAAATATATAAAAATAAAAAAACTAAAAAATAATTTTTTAATAAAAAACAAAAAAAAGAAAAGGGTGGCATGTGAGCCACCCCAGCCGCCACCCCTAGATGCGAGCCACCCCGGCCAACAGATCTAGTGGTTCTTTATTATTGTAGATCCTGCACTACTAACTTTTTCCTCTGCAACTGCAAATGCTGATTCGGTTTTCTCTGAAACCTGAAATTTCTGATCCACTTATCGTACTTTATCACCGACCACATAAGCTCCAACGCTTATTTTCTCATACTGAACCTGATTTTTTGGGCAATGGAAGCAACTTTAGTTGTGGCCGTTGAAGATAACCGGTGCTTCTCATCAAAGGTCTTTTCTTTATTGACTGCATCTTTGCCTAAGATAAAGCCCTTAGCAAGCAGGGGCGGAACCAGGATTTGTTATTTGGGGGGACGAACTTACGTAGACATGAGCGGTGGTAATAATGAGGGTTTGAACTTATGAGATCTTTGAACCATTGAGAAGAGTGTTTACACCGCATGATCCCTAGGTTCATTCGTTTATATGCCAGGGCCAACAAAAGTAATTTAGCATTATGGAGTTGTGCTTATGGTCAACAACTAAGTTGTTTATGTTCTTAGAAGAAGAAACAGGTAAGAAATTAAGTTCGATGATTTTTCATATATATATATATGCTAAGTTTATATTCTTTAGAAGAAAAAAAAAATAATAAGGAATTAAGTTGGATGATTTTCAAAGGACAAAAGACGTTGCAGTTTTATTACAAATTAATTTTTCAGACCAATCGAATTCAAATGTGACTCAACCATCATAAACAAATAAGGATACAGATAAAACTACTCTGCTAATAGATATCTACGTTCAAATGTAAATGTTTAAATTCAAGTTTGTAGTGTCATTTCTTGTAAATGAACTGTAATCACATTTGTTATATCTGCCTACGTTGAAAGTAAGGAAGTCAAATTACAACATCATTATATTGTGTTATTCCTTACACTATAACGTAAGAAATTAAATTAATTTTCCTAAATTTCAAGAAGTAAAATGAATATTGAATGGGGTTAAAAAGAGAGAGAGAAAGAGGAGGAGGATTGTCATTCATTGCTGTTTTGAACACTGCAAAGGAGTAGAGGCTGGAAACAAATAGAGTCCAAAGAGAATCAGTTGAGTAAAAATATATACAAAAAGGTTTTGGGGGGACAAATATTAAATATTGGGGGAGCGCTCGTTAAGGAAAACCTTTAATATTTAGGTTATTTTTTTTCTAGACCCCTAATAAGAGGGGTTGAAAAAACTTTTGGGGGGACGAATTGAACGTGGGTCCGCCCCTGTTAGCAAGCATAGTGCTAACCACTTCATCCTCCAACTTCCTAAAAGTAGATTCAACACCACCTGGAGTTTTATTTTTTTGTTGCTTGCAGAGTTTTGAAAAAATCGGGCCAGGGTCACCCAACAGATCTAGGGGTGGCGGCAAGGCTAGGGTGGCTTCCGGTTGGGCAGCTACTCCGTTGCCTTTTTTTTTTTCTTTTTTTTTCTTTTTAATATATTTATATTTTTTTTATTAAGAGAAATATGTGTCACTATTTTATTGATGCTGATGTGGCAACTAATGAAATCTGTTAAATTTTCTTAACAGAATCTGATTACATAGACTAAATCATTTTTTTAGCATACTCTAAGGACCTCTAAGTTCATTTTAATACCACATACAGCGTTTTGTAATTTAGGTTAATCACAAAGACTGATTATACATTTATCCATAAAATAATTATACCATATGACACATATAATAGTTACAAGACGCGTCAAATAAGAGTTGCATGATTTATATATATATATATATATATATATATATATATTTTAATCTTATGGACGTAATGAATGACGGAGGGTGATTACATGGAGCCGGAGGAATATTTAAAAAAAATAAAATAATCCCGGTAAGACAAGAAGAGCAGGAAAGAGTGTGAACGCAATGGTGGAAGTCAGAAAGAGAGAGAAGTGGCCCATTACCATAAAACATGGCCTACCCTCATTTTGAAAGCAAAAAGAGTGAGAGAGCCACAACTCACTGTCTTTGAATGGATGCTTTTAATTATTTATAATCAATTCTTCAATCGCTTATGATCTTAAATATCGGACAATTTTTTTTTTGTTTTTATGCATAGCTTTCTAACGCGGTTTGGTGGTCATACATAAGCGCAAGGCATAAATATTCGGCGTAATTAATGTGGTGTCACGAAAGTGAAGTGATGGCATGTACGAGTACATAACAAGTTGGCCGGGGTCAATTATCCTCCCAAACTGCCGCCAAACTTAAAAGCATCTCGCCCCCCACCCACTTGTTCAACTCTATTACAATTATAAAGAAGAATTGTAATATGAGCAACCAATTGCAATGAATCTTGATTCCACTTAAAAGACTTTCTAAAAAGGTTGCAAGCAAACAAAAAATGGAAAATAACCATTTTTGTCGAAAGTGTGAATGTATTATTGGATGTTATTTATGGCTCTTCCAACTTGAAAATATATGATTATTGTTCGTCAATATGTGTATATTTTAACTAACTAAACATAATTTCTAGCTAGGTTGATGTTTTGTAGTTGTTTTATGTTAATAATTTAATCTTGACCGTTGATTAAACTATAATATAAATACTGCATGTAAGCTAAATCCTACAAAATATATATATATATATATATAAATAGAATAGTGAAAGTAGATTGTTAAAATAGTGAGACTGCTAAGGTGTTATAAAAAAGCAAGTTATTAAGTGAGTAAAATTTGATGAGGCTGCTAAAAATGCTCTGAGGAAGCCGTTCTTACACTGGAAAGGACAATGAGATGATAAAAATTATAAAAAGTAAAAGAGCTTATGCCATGGGGAAGGCGACAAACACAGTAGGGTTTGTGTTTACCCAGCCGAACAAAGTCTTATACAATATGCACCATGATCCCCTCGATGAACTATTCTTTAATGTGGACCATATTTAATTTTTTAAAAATTATTATTTATCTCTAAAATAAAAATCTAAATTCTATTGGTTAATTGATATTGAGTTCTAATTTTCTTAATCAACGAAAATATTAATTATTGAGTTTTAGAGACGAAAGATAATTAAATACAAAATCTTGTACTTTACTTTGACATTACATTTAAATATTTGCATAATTTTAAAATCAAAACTAATAAAAACTGAGAGCAAAAGTGGGAAATTTTCCACGAATTAATAATAATTTGATGGAGTAATGCCGAGTTAGAATAAATATTCTTTTAATTTCTCACAAAAAGATAAAGAGTTGTATTACATTCTCATCACACAATTATTTCATTGGATTGATTATTTATTTATTTATTTTCTCATTGAATTTTTCAGGGTCAGCAAGGCGGATTTACGTTACAAGTCAACGGCACACAAAATAGGGATCATTCGGACCTCTTTTTCAGACGCCAGCGGATTTACGTTAGGGTTCACTTTGCCTGGGTGTACGGACAACGTTGATTTATATGTGCCATACTGTAGTCTGTGTATTATCTGTTTTGTTGTGTTCTTCCAAAGTCAACCCCTTGAGAGTGTATCTTTTCTAAGTATCCAAAGGGTTTTACCAAATAAAAATGCTACGCAAATCATTCTGCTTCGCTCTATATATATATATATATAAAGGAAAATGTTAAGGCCACACTATAAATAAATCTAATTTATGGCCAACTTCTCTCTTATGTGTCATTAAAAAAAAAAAAAAAATTGATAGAGAGGATTTTGAGATTCTAAAAATTTAGAAAAAAAGACAATTTGTTTGGTTTAAAATTCAAATTTTTTTTACACGTAGGAGAGAAGTTAGCCATGAGTTGGGTTTGTGTTGTGTCCGTATCAAACCTCATATATATATATATATATATATATATATAAATGCTACGAGAGCATGATATTATTCGATTCTGCATGTATAATCTACACAAGATCTCACAATTACAAGTGGGATTCTATTTTAATTGCTAGAAGCTTTCTTCATAATTAATAATTAATAAAAAATAAAAAATAAAATTCATTATAATTATAACTTTATGAGTAATCCAACTTGTGAGAGTGACGAACATTATAATAAGTCTAGTATTTAGGGTAGCAAATAAATTGGAATATTATTCATAAATAATCCAATAATATAAACTCAAATGTAGCCCAGTTCATTCATTAAACAAATCAAATTTCAATAAATATATAAGCTCATTTATTTAATGAGCTCAATTTGTATAAGCTGGATTCCACTTAATTTGGTAATGATCGCATTTTAAATATTTTAAAAGATTTTAAAAGATAAATAAATATAATACACTTTAAATATCTAAAGAACAAGATTAAATTTGTTGGAAAAAAATAAATAAAGCAACTTGAACATATAATATAGTTTGGTAATTAACTTGAACCAGCTAGCTAGCTCCTACTAGAAACGAAGTTATATGTATTTATTTTATTTATGAGCAGCCTCACAAATTGTTAATTATGTCATTTTATTTATTTATGTGTTCAGTTCATTCACCTTCTTTTTATTATTATTATTATTTTTATAATTGTTGGCCCGTCTCCTTGCTGAGGTGGTATCCGGGGACCATTGCAATGATGACGGTCAAGAGTTTGTCTTCCCTTCAAACCCGACCTTTAAGGTTTTTTCATTGGTAGAGGAAGCTTGAAGTTGCCAAATAAAAAAGATAATTATAAATAATATATTCCTAGGGCTGAAGCACGCTTGTAATTCCCGTACGTATGACTTGCTCATAGTCTGTTAGACCAGATACCCACTAATTCTCTAGTAATTTTAGCTTCTTTTTTTTTTTTTTTTTTTCCCCTAAAATTTTAATAAAATTCTAAAAAATATATAATTGATAAAACTTCACTTTAGACTCATAAATTACCTTACATTTTGAGATCCCCAAAAATTAAAAAAGCTTTCAATTTCAATCAATTTACCCCCACCTGTCAGATTTTAAACGTTAAAAGTAATAAAATAATGTTTATACCCATAATTTTTTTTATAAAATTCTAAATTTACCATTAATTTTTTTTAAAAAAATAAAGTTATAATTAAAAAAAAAAAGAACCCACGGTGGGTCAAGGCGAGTTTGGCTAGAGACCCACGGCTGTGTGAGGACTTGACCCTACATGGATCTTTGGCTGAGACCCGCCTAAGTTACCAACAGACTAGCACGTGACCCAAACTGGGTCTACTGGGTCACGGCCAGGCGCCAACCATAGGTCAGTAGACCCACGCTGCTCTGACCCAGCGTGGGTTGGGTTGGGTTCGATCTTAGAGTAATCATGATCGATCCCAACTAATAGTCATGATTGATCCCAGCTAGCTGAGATCGATCAAGAATGCGTAAATTAGAGTTTATGGAATGTGTTTTTATTTTTTAAGTGTGCTTTAGAGTATGCAATTAGTTGTTTTGCTAATTACATAATTTGATTTGCATAACAGAAAGTTAGAATGTTTGAAAAACAGTAAAAAGTACTCTAGGTTAGTAAATACTTATAGAACCGTGTTCAGTCAATCATGTTAATTTTATTATAAACCGCGAGAACAAAACTTATGTGGTGAGCCTATTGTTTACAATTGAATTGGGATTTACCCTTAGTTGTGAAAGATACCATGAACCTATATATTTAGGTAAATAAATACTTGTAGAAAAGGAGGCTTTTAAGCAAGAAAGAATAAAAATAAAAGTGAGTTTTATCATTTTTTTTGTAAGCATGCGCTGCTCGTGCCATTAAAATTTTGATTTGTTTATAGGGTGATTGGAGTCACGTATGTCATTGTTACTTGGGTCCTACGGTTTTAACCTGCACGACAAAGCCATCTTTGTTTATCTAGAAAGTAAATAAAATACAAAAGGAAATAAAACAAGGAAAAGTGTCCTAAAAGTAAAAACTTGTGGTTTTGTTAAATAAAAGTCCACGTTTTAATTTGATAATTAAATGTCTCAATTTTGGTTTTGTGTCTAATAAGTCATTCACGGAATATGATCATCTCCAGTCCATTTTGGACTGGAGAATATCCAGTTCATGGCTAGAATTTCTTCTTAAAAATTTTAGAGCCACAAATGAGACATTTATCCTACTAACAAAAAAATAACAATAAAATATTATTTCATATTAAAAAAAGTGTAAAATAAAATAATAAAAAAATAAGGGATGGTTGGCCACCCAAGACCGCCAGGGTCAAATCTAAAAAAATAAAATAAAATTTCATTTGGCGATTGAGCCACCCCCAGGCCCAACGGGGGTGGTCCGACCACCCCCAAGGGCCAAAAGAAAAAATAAAAAAATTTGTTTCTCACCCCCAGTAGCTATGACTCAAACCAAACATTTTACAGTGGATGAAAACCCCGATGGTCACGCCAAAGAAAAAAAATTACACTGATTGCCTCAAAAAAAATAAATAAATAAATAGCCGGTGCACGTTTTGAAACCTTAGTCAAGATCTTGAATTGGAAAATTGCATAGATCTTTTTCTTTATTTTATGCTAAGAGTATGTAATTATTTTATAAAAGTTGACTAAAGCTTCTTTGATTCACCAAAGCATATCTGAAAATTGTTTGCAGTCATTAACAAGTATCCGATCAAGTTGTCTATCTCATAATAATATCTTAATTAGTGAATAACAAATGAAAAGTATGCTGATCAAGCCATTGATATATTAATTAATTAAATGACCAGCTTGTATTATTTAAATCTTGCCCTAAAACACTGACAAAAATAGAAACAGATTGATGATCAGTGAACCTAAAGGCATTAATTTCAGAGTTAATTGGTTAAATTACATTCTCAGCAACAAAATTAGGTCTTCCTTGAGAACTTATACAAAATGACATGACATTTGATTAATTGGAGATGCTTTTGACCCAAGACTTTTTGCTACAATTTGGAAGCAAAATGAGATTAAGTAATCATTATTTTAGCTTAATTAACCCCAAAACCCAAAGGGAAAGGAATCTGAAAACTTCCTGATCGAATGCGATAATTATTAGATACGGTTTTACTAGACATTGAGAAAGTAATTTTAGCCCAGAATGTCAATCAAATTGAAATTAAATAATAGGCTTTGTCTCCTTGATTTGGGTTTGGTGCTATAAAAACAAACTAGAGTATAAGTACTGTATTTTTTCAATGGTGGACTCCGTTTGTTTATTTTATGGAAAATGTTTTATGTATTTTTCAATGTTTAGTGCGACTACGAATAATTTTGATTTGACCAAAAAAACTTCGTTAGTTTTGAAAAATAGTTTCCGTTTTTTTCTTGTTTGCAAATTGCTGGGCACCTTCGAATGTCGTTAATATGTTTTGAGGGGAATTTTATTTTATTTTTTTCGAAAAAAATATTTTGATATTATGACAAAAAGATTAAAACTATTTTTTGTTTTTGAATGATTTGTTAAAAAAAATTTAACAAACCGAGCTTAATATGTCATATATAATTGGAAAATGGTAATTGCTCTTCTAGTGTTCTCCTAGTGTTCTTCTAACTGTGATGTGGCTTTTAAAATCATCAATAGATTAAAGAGAAATAATGATAATCTCAAATTCAATGGTGATTTTAAAAGCCACATCACAACTAGAAGGACACGAAAAAAACACTAAAAGAGCGCCTATCATTGCCTTAAATAATTGTTTGAATTGACACCTAACAGTTTGGAGAAAATTTCTCCAAATTCTGCCCAAAAAATTATAGTGAAACTATGATGTTATTTAAGTAGAAAGAGTCGTAATTCATCGAAAAAAAATTAATTAAATAAATAGGAGTCAGTAAGTAATTAAATTATCTTGTTTGAAAAACGTGTTTACAGAAAAGTCAACCAAAAAAACCCAAAAAAATAGACAAAAGCATAAATATATAATTATTTTTTAGCACTCACTCTCGATCGCTTGCTTTAATGCTTTCCCTTCCCTCATTGTCTTTTTATGTAGTTTTATATGCACATGTACGCACTTGCTAGCGTCGGACGTCTGCAATGGATAACCCCCCCCAAAAAAAAAACGATGATAGAGACACTAAGAATGGGACTTTCTCACACACACACACACACACACACACACATATATATATATATATATATATATAACACCCTCTAAAATTATTAACAAACAAAAATGATTAAATTCACAATTTTTCATTAACTTAAATTTTTATGACAAATTAACGTGGTATTAGAGAGAATTCAAATCTTATTTTTATAATTTACTTCTTATTTTGATTAAATATATCACATATTAAGTTTAACTTATTAATAAAAAAAAGTTTAAACTCATATAAGGAAAAATGGTAGAATATTTTCTATCAATTTAAGTTAGGACAACTTAATTATAAAAACAGAAACAAGATTGAGAGTGAAGAATGAAGTCATCAATTCGTTGTGTTATCTACAATCATGATGTCAATCTCTCTCTCTCCCCGTAAAAGTACATATTTATACATACATAACTCTTATCCAAAATAGCAACTATACATAACTCTTATCCTAAATAGTAACCATATGCAGCGGAAATTTTAATGAACATAACTTTTAAATTAAGAATGGCAATTTGTGTTCATATATCGGGTTCAAGTCGTATTAAGATATCGGTATAAGATTATATAAGTTAACCCTAACTCAGTTAAATTTGTGTTAGGTTTGTAGGTCGTATAAAAAATTGTCAGCCCTTATATTTGCGTATCGGATTCAGGTATAAGTGTAATTAAAAGTGTTATATCTCTTAATCGTAACCCATTAATTTTGTTGCGTTCTACTTTAATCATTTGGAAACAGTAATGGCTTTTGGCAAATAGTTGTCCTTTAACCCAAAAGGGAAGAAAATAAAGATAGGAAAGCAAAATCTGAATAAGGAAAATAAAACCCACAATACATTAAAAGATTACAATCCAAAATACGTGCATTCTCATGTACATAAATGTTTATTTTATGTTCCTTTCAAAAAAAAAAAAAAAAAAAAGGAAAAATGCTAAATTCAGAGATGGGATTTTCCCGGATCTTGATTTATTTAACTCTCTGTGAAATCTAACATCCAAATTACAAATAAGCCCACAGGGATATTCTCGATTCACAATAGGCTATGTACCCAAGATTCTTGATCCAAAACCATTCTTGGGCACTGAATTAACGAAGGATCAACAGTTCTCTGTTTTCTGTCATCATGTACATCATCATCATTAATCAGCAAATCCCAACTGCTAAAATCATCGTCCCAAAAGCCCATGTTGTTTTGGCCGTTGTTGTAGTCACAAGGCCACTCAAAATCTGGGAACTGTAAATCTTGGAAAAGGTTGGAGGAATTGGAATAAGAGGATGAGGAGGAAGAAGTCGATGAAGAAGGAGCACATGGCATTAGAATCTCACTGGGTTCAACCAATGGAACTTCGTCTGTGCAGAAACCATTTATTAGCTCCAATGGATCAAACGTGCTTCTCATGCTTTTCTCTTCCTCTTTGGCTTCAGTGGCAGAGGGTGACTGTAATGATGTATCATCAGACAGACAAGTCTGTTGCTGTTTTTGCCCTTGTTCTTGTTCTTGTTCTTGTTGGTGTTGAAGTTGATCGGTTTCTGTAGAGATTGGCTGGTGGGTGAGAGGATCGATGCCCATCTTCTTCAGCTTTTTCTTGATGTGGGTGTTCCAGTGGTTCTTGATCTCATTATCAGTTCTTCCAGGGAGATGAGAAGCAATCTTAGACCATCTGTAAAAAATGTGCAGAAAAATTTTAAGACCTCAGTTTGATAGAAATTAGATTAAAATTTAATTTCTTTTGTAATTTCTCTACAAACTTTATGGCTACTAGAAAGGTCCATGCAAATAAGTCCTACACTCTAAAAATATGAAAATTGTCCACATGACCAAATTGCCCTTTTACTTATTTTTTGGAAGACCAATGATTCCCCAAGTAATAAACTAGGAAACAAAAAAAAGAAAAAAGGGACATATGGGAGTCGGTGTAAAAAATCAGCAAGAAGTCTTCTCATCCTGGAGTTATTCTATAGGACCAAGTCTTCCATTACTGATGAATTAGAAAGAAAAAAAAAAATAGCAAGTGATTTGCACAAATATAGTAGAAATTGCAGAGAATCGACCTTGCCACTGGCAGGTAGTGGCAAAGGTAGTACTGCTAGAAAGCCATTATTTTGTTGTAAGTTGCTTTCAAGCATTTGCAGAGACGAAGCCAATAATAAAGCAGCTAGAAGAGTATTTTACCAAATTAAGCACTAGAAACAAAACAAGTTCATTAGAGAAAAACCCAAGAGCCAAGACAGAGGAAAAGTGGGAGAAATTAAAGCTGAAAAAAGATTAAAAGAAGGAACCTGTTGCCAAGTTGAGCATGGAGATCAATGACCATTTGCTCTTCAGATTCTGATAAAAGACCTCTCTTCAAGTCTGGCCTAAGATAGTTTGTCCATCTTAGTCTGCAACTTTTTCCACACCTTAACAATCCTGCAATCATACCCACCATTACCATAATCAATAAAAGTGCATATTGTGCCTGGAGTCTTCATATATATCTGCACTCAATCATTATTACAATTTAGAATCATTTGGGTAGTGACTTTTCTGGTTCAGTCCACTTGAATTATCAAAGCCAACCCAAAAGGAAAACGTAGAAAGCAAAACAAACTCAAAACCAGCTTGTTTGGTCAAAGTTCAGAATGATCAAAGACAAAAAGAAGAAAGAAAAAAAAAACCATTACCAAAAAAGAAAAAAAAAGAAAAAAAGAAAGATTGAAATTGATCAAAGCTTGCTTTCCTTACATTTCTGTAAGGCAAAAACGAAGTCCATTTTAAGAAACCAGGAATATTCAAAGTTTTGAAAAGATCTCTCTGTTTGTCTCTCTGTATAGTGAGGGAAAGGCAAATGAAGGGAGACCTGCAAGCTTAGGAACAGCTCTCCAGCAGCATTGGCCATTGGTAAGAATGAAGTTGATGAGTTTCTTGTCCTCTTCAGCTGTCCATGGACCCTTCTTCAACCCAACTTTGTCACAGCATGGTTGCCTCCCCATCCTCTCCCACCCACAGCCACAAAAAGCCCAATATACTCTGTTTCTTCAGGATAGCCGCACAGAGAGAGAATAACAGATAACAAGGTAGTGTAGTGCACATCTACCTACATTTATAAACAAACACCCTCCTTAGATGGACTTTTCTCTCTCTTTTTCTTTTTTTAATTTTTTAAGCCACTTTAGTCGTATCGTTATTTTATCAGTAATACTATTTAGTAGACCGTTATACGATTATCATACAATTAAAATGATGTGGGACTTAAAATTGGCCTTTACATAAATAAAAATCAGCAAAGCTTGTAAAAAAAGAAGGAAAAAAAAATATCAAAGATTGATTTTCACTGTCGCGTTATATCAATTATATATCAGTCTATTAAATAGGCTTTTTTTTTTAATTTTATAATTACTTTCGTTTTCTTTCATAGTTGTAAACTTTTTTATTGTTTTTTTTTTTCTCTTACTCTGTCCACGTTTAAATGGGGGGAGGCGACACGTGCTACACGTGCGACGTCTTCATCAGAAAGCGCCACCTCATCCACCTTACTTTGCTTCAATTTGAAGCGTGAGATACTCCCTCCCACCCTGTCAGGTCATAGACCTCTGCATAGGGAAAGTACGAGTAAAACAACCTCAAGAACAAGTATGAACAAGTTTTTGTTTAAGAATATTACCGTAATTAATCTAACTTTTTTTGTTCACACTAATACAGAATTTATTATTATTATTTTTTTATATATATAAAAAAAGAAAAGCTTACAAAGAGAAATATATATATAGCAGAACAAAAGTCAATATCTTACATTCGTATGTACCAAGTGAAAGAACAATAAAAGGAAAGAAAAATGGTCGGATTTGTGTATAGAAAAAGACATGAAAGGAGTCCGCTTTGTACTCCTTCAGAACCATTCCCAAACAATTTATTGATCAAAACTGAAGGAAGATTGCAGCTGGGTCCAGCTTGCATTAACTCTTACACTCTTACGGATCAAGTAAAAATAAACCTATTTCTATATATCCACACACCAAAAAAAAAAAAAATGGTCTAATTAGTATTCTTATCGTGTATATATATATATATATATATATACACACATTGTATGATTGATCTCTATAATATACCCTATTTAAAAAATTTAATTAGATTAATATTTTGATAAGCCTCTTGCACCCTTATAATAATGTATATATGTGTAACATGTGTTTGGTTAATTGGACGAAAGAGAAAGTAATTATTCATAAAAACAAAGAAAGGAAGCAATTAGAAGTCGGTCAATTTTATGCTCGAATTATAAGTTGTGGGCAGTATTAATGAAACGAAATCAATTGATCAAAAAAGAGGTCGTTAATATTATACATCAACATATCCGCTTGAACATCATGATCACAAAGGACTTGACAACTGCAATTGTCCACATCAACAGTGAAACCGCCAATGCATTGAATTTTCCAGCACTCAATCCAATGGATCGTCATATTATATATTTAAAAGAAGGGTGTTGTTCATATTTATCCAGAAATACAAACACAATCATACACTTATAATCGAGTACGTAATTCTTTTTAAAAAAATTTGTTATTAATTAGATAACACTCTCCTTCTTCTAGGGCCCTAATATGTGCCCTTCAAAGTATGTTTACGCCAAATTATGGTCCCACACTCTTTAGTTTCAAGCAAAAGTGTCCAGTTTTTACTCCTTGTGTCCCAATAGATCGACACCGTAAATAGGTCCAGTTACTTTCTAATCTCCCCCCTCCCACCCCTAAAGGAGCGAAAAAGGGCAACAAAATCAAAAGGTACTCTTTTTATAGTCTTTTGAATAATTATTCTGCAGAAAAATTACACATATATATATATATATATATATATATATATATATATATATATATATATATATATTTGGGTCTGATATATAGTTGGCCAGTGTGTCTCTGGTATGATGTTGAAAGACTTGAGTTATCTCATTATATTATAAGAAAATAAATGCATATTAATTCGTAAGTGTCCTAATTAAGTTATCAATTCGTTTACAGGACTCTTTGTCCAAAACATTATCTTGATAGTTTTCAATCAAAAGTATAAAGAGAAAGAAAAACATTATCTTTGGTGACTAGCAATAGATCACTTTATAAGTCCATCAAATCAAAATTACCGATGTAGATTTCTCCTCTACATAAGAGACTTTTTTTTTTTTGCCCTTTTCCTGAAGTCATTCTCATTTTGTGAGCCTAACTCATCTCATAAAACCGATTCTATAAGAAAGTATTGCCAATTCCTTATAAACATGCTTAAGATCGATTTTGTCCACAAACAATGTGAGATAATTCTTCAACACCCTCCCTCACGTGCATGCTATTATTTTTTCTAGTCCTTGTTATGAGGTAAGTAGTGTGGGCCCCATTTATCTTGTGGTAGGCTCTAATACTATGTTAAATCACCACTTATCCCCAAAACTTAAGCTGATAGGAAGAAAGAAATTTAATCACTTAATCAACACTTTAACATGGTTTATTCTTCTTTTCCATTTTTTTTTCCTTCTCCCCGTAAGAGTTATGGATACTTGAAGGAAGTTCTAGCTAGCTACTTCATGTGAATAACCTACGTATATCTCTTAATTATCAGCCAATTCCAAATTAATTCGTATAATAAAATCTTAATTAAATAAACAAGTTGTTCGTGATCAGTAGTTCAAACCTATATAGCATAAATGCATGAATATCCTTTTTTGCTATATTCGAGAAGATACCAAGCATAATAGTACGTATAATATATATTTTCAAAATTATAATTTTTTTGGCAATACATATTTTTAAAACTGCTAAGGAATAATTCTTACTTAACCTTTGCTATAGTGGAAGATTAGGGATATAGTTACTAAAAGTCAGCTTCACAATAATCATAATAGAAAGTCAATTCTCAGCAAAGGGGTGGGGGTACCTTTTCTCGAACTTGGATTTTGAGGAACTCACCTCAAATCAAGGATTATTGACCAAATAAGGCTATTTATGATTGCTTAGATATTTTTTCAGTACTATTTTATCGAGTTTTCTTCAAATCTTAATCATTAGTTTCTAATTAATTAGGTGGTGGAGATTTTGACATAACAACATTTTTCACTTCATTTTTTTTAATTATATTTATCATCTTATTATTTGCCACAATTATATATAAAAAGTGATAGATATTGTAAATAATAAAGTGATAAAATGCTGATACATATAGCAAATCTTTATCTGTTCCTTAAAATCATTGGCAACAACTATGCTTTGATCCACTAATTAGTTTTAGGAATATATATTTTTTGTCCTTCTTTCTTTCCTTCTAAGGTACTCATTAATTTGATGGACTTGGCCAGATGACTGCCGACTGTTTCCTTAGGCCATGCCAGCGCTAGATGGGTGTTAGCGGCCAAGGTGCCTGGCAAATGAGTTTTTTTTTTTTTTAATACATTTATCCAATTGGATGCAATATGGATAATCAAAGGAGGATGAAGATCCCTATAATTAGATGATCGGATAGTTTCACAAAGAGGCCAGGGTTGTAGAGTTTACTTATTCGATTTGAACACATGCATGTAAGTTACGCTTACACATTTGGATTGTACCCTTTTCTAGAGACAGTTCGAATTGCCAGTAATTTAAACAGTCGATTTACAACGTTTGTTCTTACCTTGTTTTTTGTTTTTGTCATATGTTCTATACTAGTCTACATAACTAAAAACAATAATGTTATCCATCAGGATCAGTTTGACATAACTGTAGATATATCTTAGACAACAATACAGCTGAAATCCAAGAACAATCAGTAGCATTGCATATATGAAGAATAAATTATCATAATTAAATTCTTATCGACAGGATCGCGCACGAAGTTTCCTAGTTACTTCACATGAAATGCATCCGGCCACTTGCCTTATCATGGTCACATTGCATGCAGTGTTTTCTGGTGCTTCGATCCAAAAAAACCTAAATGTAAAGGTGGCTGAGTCGTACGTTTTTTTTGGTCTCGTATAGTGCAGTGTGTTTTTCAACACGGTGATCGAACTTTCCCAATTGCTTTGAGTTTACGATTGTCTGTCTAATCCTCATGATCAGTGCGTCCAAGAAACAAAACAGGCTTTTGTCTTATCGAGCGTTTTTGTTTGAATTTCACTTGGTTTTACTATATATCACTACTGTTTAATTCCCTATTGCATACAAGTCCTAAGTCCTAAGTCCTAAGGCCACTATATTCTCATCCTTCTAGTCAAAGATACCAGACTTTGATTCTTAACTTTTCCTTTGGATAATTTCGTGGGAACTACGATCAATTTTTCCTGCCTTATGAGGTCAATCTAACGTGTGCATGTTGAGAGGCTCTTCATTGGTGGATTTTATATAGCCACCACTAATTTCAAAAGTTTAATATATATATATATATATATGGTCAATAGTCAATTAATTTCTCAATTAGAAATGGTTACATCACATACGTAAGTCCAATAATCAATTATAAATTAAGATGATTTTGCCCGGTTTACTAAACAACGTGGACAATAAGACACTGTTCATTCATTTTAAATAAAAAAAAAAATAATGATTGGTAAGAGCATTCCCAATGGAAGAGCCAAATGTTACTTTTATCTAGAATAGCTCTTCAAATGTTCAAAAAACCTCCCACATTGGATGAGCAAAAAATATGTGTAAAATAGATATTTGATTAGAAGAGCTAAAAAAAAAGTTAAATGTAGCAGCACTTTTTAAGGGAGCTATTTTACTTTTTAGTGTTTCTCTCTCCTGCTTTATCTTTTTCCCAAATCTTTTCCCACCTCTTTTTTAGAAATACAGCTAATCGGATGTGGAAACACTTAAAAATGACTTAGTTAAATTAGATAAAAGTGAGTTTTGAAGAATTATTTTACATAAAAATATGGCTCTTCCATTGGGAATAGTGTTTAGGAAAGTATCAGTATCACTGAAATCTCTTTTAAAATTCCTCGCTAACTCTTCATTAATCCATGAAACTCCCTCCCATCTTTTCTCATTCAATCAACCAGTTTATCTTATTATCAACATTCAACAATCAATTTAATTAATCACATATTAGGGCTATACATTGAGTTAACCGAAATTTGGTACTCTATTCGACTTTGCCCCGATCGATAAACAAATATTTAAGCTCATGCTTCACGTCAGCCCCAAAATTTAAAATTTAAGTCGGTTTGAAAATTTTGTAACAAGGCTAGCTAGCTAGCTAGCTGGCCAAACTCAACTTATATATATATAATATACCTTTTTCTTTTAATTGTCAGCATGTTTTCAAGCCTATATATACAAAGAAGTTCGGTTTGTGAGCCTACTAGCCACTGCAATTAAGTCGAGTTTTACTTTTTTTAAGTTTGACTTATTTAATAAACCGAAATTAAAAATAAGACTTGAGCTTGTAAATTTATTTATTACGTAAACGAGTTATTCTAGAACTAATAAGCTTCAAGTGCATGCGCATTTACTAATCAGTCTGATTAAATTATAAATTCAAAATTAGATTATTGGGAGAAAAATGTTTGAAATAAAAATAATAGTTCTGTGTGCCATGGGTGAGGCGATTGATCTTAATCGTCAACAGTCAAAATGATTGACCAGAACATCTTACCATTTGGGATCATCATCAATGATTCAATATAGTTTGATAATTTCAAGTGTAGGGACAAAAAAACTGTCATAGTTTCTGCCTGGGCCGGTCATCAACCATTTTTCAAACGATCCTTTGGTTGACTGTTGACAATAAACTCATCAATGAATTCGCATGCATGCATGTAGTAATTAATTCTGCGTGGTCTATCAATATTTATATTATTTATTACTTGTACAACTTTCAAAATTTATTTTTCAAGTGATTGGGAATATAGTTTTTCTTTATCTTACAGACAATTCTTGCAAGACGAAAATGGGTCTATAATATGAACAAAAACGTTAGGCAAAATATGCCGAACTTATAATCTGAGCTCCCCGTACACTACACAGCTGGGCTGGCTGCATATATATATATATATGTCGTTTTGATTGATCTTACATCATTCCAAAACGTTGTTCAACTGTTGGAAGTCCCACATTGCCTGGGTATTAAGAAAATTGTCCATTTATAAGGTGAGGGGAAACCTCAACTCTTGAGCTAGCTTTTGGGTTGAGTTAGGCCCAAAAACCCATTTCTAACATGGTATCAGAGCCTAACCCAATTAATTGGCTGTGGCCCACTGTCACCCATTGTCGCACGTGTTGGCTTTGATGTCCTCCCGCCACACGTGAGGGGGCGTGTTGGAAGTCCCACATTGCCTGGGTACGTATTAAGAAAATTGTCCATTTATAAGGTGAGGGGAAACCTCAACTCTTGAGCTAGCTTTTGGGTTGAATTAGGCCCAAAAACTCATTTCTAACATCAACTTTATTAAATCTTGTCGAAAATTTCATTGTCTAGAGATCGAGAGCGCTAGAAGTTGCATGTCATTTTTCAAGTAGGTAGTGTTAATTAATAATGGCTTGCATCTCTAACGAATCCCTTTTGACTTGGACTTGCGGTGATCATTGACCCTCTTGTTTGTATCGTTTGCAAGGGATAATTACAACCTTAATTAAGATGAAATTCAGTTGGAAAAACAAGAAAAGAAAAGAAGAAGGAGAAGAAGAAGAAGAAAGTAATGTTAACAAACGATGAGTAACATTTAACCAAACCTTTTAGATAGTTCTTTCTGTTTATTGTTCGAAAGAGCGTTTAATTTGACATAAAGATAAAAATAGTAGTGTTGAGTATTTTGTATTTTGAATTGTTTGTTGATGATTTTGCTTTTATGGCAGCAAGCAAGAGTTTGGACAAAAAACGTTGCCAAATTAACAGAATCGTAAAACATAATCTTGGGCAGATAAGAAACCTTTTGATCTTTTTGGTGGATAGTTGAGTAGCTTTAGCCATGTCTCTCTCCAAATGTCAAAGTGTAGGGTTTTTTTTTCTAAGAAAATGTCATAGTGTAGGTTAAAAACCCTAAGATATCTAGCTACTCCGTTAACATATTTGATATATATCAAGGTTTTGGTTGAAATATGGATAGACTAAAACTTAAAACTCCATTCAATGACGATCTTGAAGGAGTCAAATCTTGACTATCCACCTTCATTTAATGGATTCTTTAGCCATTTCTCTCTCCAAATCTCAAAGTGACGTCTCTCTCTTTGTTCTTCTGGTTTGGAAGTTTTACCATTATTCAACTTGCCCAAGGGACGAAGAGGGCATTAGACTATATGCTCAATTTTGATTGTACGTAATCTCCTCCTACTCTTAGATTTTTTAAGTTATCAAATTGATTTTATATTATTTCCGCTAATTATATTTGTATTATCTTCATCTATCTCAATTTTCTTATAAACAGTAGCTTTTGTATTAAAAATATTATCACTAATAAGAGTAGAGTGTAGCCTTTTTAAGCTCTTTTTAATGACAAATGTAGGTTTATAACACTGAACTACTCGTAAATCGTTTTTTTTTCCTTCTAAGACAGTCAGCTCTTTTTGTTGTTTCAATTATTTATTGGGCTGATCGAGATCTATTTGCTTTTTGTGTGTCTGTTCTTTTGGTTAATTTGCCAATTTAATCAGCGGCATGATGAATATATAACAAAAATGTTGTGAAATTGTTGGGATGCATCATTACATTTAGCGGCACCCAATAAAGCCTTGTTTTTTTTTTTTTTTTTTTTTTTTTTTGGAAAACACTGAAAGCCTTGTTCTTGATGGAACATGATCATTTCCGGTTCAAATGAATTGGTGAAGATGTATTTTTGTCTTTTCACTTTTTAAGAGGACAAAAATACCCCTCAACTATAACTAACTGAATATTATCCTGTTCAAATGAAATTAAAATAATGCTACAAGTCCCTCTTTTGTCTCTCCAAGAATAATATGGTTTTTAAAATTACTATTAGGCTTGTGATTGATCATTATTAGATTTTGATCAAATGTTGGTGACCGGATTCTAATTTGTTGTTGATTAATCAAAGCCTTCGTGGTTGTAATATACCCTTGAATTCTATTTATTTAAGCCCGCAATGTTGGTGACCGGATTTGTTGGAATTGAACCAGGGAGAGGCTTTCTTGCTGGATATTTTGGCTTTCTATTGAAGTTCTCCTCAGGAAGAATAAAAAGGCCCAAGTGGCTTATGTTTGGCCCATATGGCTCATCTTTCGGCCTAATTGTTTGATCTTTGTTAACTTTGTTTAATAATCAAGCCCATTTAATATCCATACTTAGCCCTATTTTCGATCCATCATTGCCAAGTTGGCCCTAATATTTGGCCTATTGTAACCCATCTTCAGCCACCATTGTTGGCCGCCACCATTTCTACCATCGTCGCCGACCACCAATTCCAATAATTTTCCATTTTCCAACCACAGTCACCGACTTCCACCATTTTTAGGCCACTGCAACTAGCAAAAAAAAAAAAAAAGATGTCACACCCTTCTTTTCAAACTCAAGCTACTCAAATCTAATTGTAATTCATTTTAAATTTGATTGTAATCTCTTACATTTTAAGTAATCAGTATTCAAATCTCATTTGGTATTATCTCTACCTATCATATTCACATCCCCTAATTCTCATATAAATAAAAGTCATTTGTATTAAAAATATTATCAATAATCAAAGTAAGATATAGCCATTTTGAGCTATTTCATAATGGTAGATGATGTAATTCTCTAAATAAAGATTAACAAAGATGGGTTATGTACCGGTCAACCTTTATTGCATTCTTCTAATATTGAACCTGTTTGACTTTAGCTTAGAACATTTACATTTGACTTAGCAAATGTTGAGCTAAAAGATCACTTTTTTTAATTTTTTTATTTTAGCTGTCAACTTTTTTAAAGCACTTACATCAGACTCAGCATTTTAGCTAAATTTGATGAACACTCTAACAGTTTAGCAAATTTTTACCCACCGCACTCTTTACCCCGTGACAAGGACAAAAAAAAATACTAACCTGCATGTGAGGGAGAGTGTTGAGAAATAACCTCACATTACTTGTGGACAAAATCTTGGGCATGTTTGTAAGGAGTGGATAACCCTCTTTTATTGAACTAGTTTTATGAGATGAGTTAGGTCCACAAATTTCTTCATGGTATCATAGCCTACCACAAGACGAATATGACCACACTACTTGCTCCGTGACAAAGACTCAGAAAAATACTGGCCTGCAAGTGAGGGAAGGTGTTGAGAAATATTATCACATTGCCTGTAGACAAGATCTTGAGCATGTTTATAAGGAATGAGTAAGAGTAACCCTCTTTTATTGAACTAATTTTATGAAATGAGTTATACCCACTAATTTTTTAAGTTAAATATAAGTCTTTTTAAGAATTTTTTACCATAGGGGCTAACCGTTATTTTGTTTAGTCCGATGTGTGGGTGCTTTTAAAACGTAGCGTTTTTGGTTTTCTTGAGGCTAATTCCTTCATTTTAGAAAACAATCCTACCCTTCTTCAATTTATCCCCACAAAACTAGTTTGTATTTCCATTAACTCCCCATTTCTCCCCCATATTTCGCATCCAAACGTACCAAGCCCAGTGCCCACAGACTAATCCAAACCTTCTCTCCTCTCACAACCTACCAATGCTCCAAAATCTGTCATCCCACTTCTCTACATTCCCTTCTTCATTCGCCCATTATTCCTCACAAAATTACAGCCTTCCCCAGCCATGGCTTCTTCAGAAGAGACACACTACCCGAATATCTTGCATATCGACCCGACCCAAGAGAAAAACGGCCTCCAAGAGCGAGAAGTCGGAGGCTGAAGAGCTGGTCCGGGTGCTGATGAGGAATATGAATGGGAAAGAGCCACCGTTGAGGACTCTGAGTAAGTACGCGAAGGTTGTGAGAACTGAGCACTGTTTTCTTCTGTTTGAGGAGCTTGGCAAGAGTGACAAGTGGCTTCAATGCCTTGAGGTTTGCTTCTATAACTCTTTACGGAGATTTTTCCCGGCAATTTAAGGTTCTGGGTCTTTCAGATTTTTTTTTTCTTTTATATTGGTTGGTTATTATGATGTTTCTGTATGGATTACTGGATTAGGATAGAACTTATTTGTATGGTATATTCTAACTGGGGTTTTCTGTTTTTTTTTTTTTTTTTTCCAAAAAGATGAGAGAAAAGTGCCCAAGTAACGTTCTTAGTTAAAGTTTATGAATTTCGCAGAGCCATTCTATAAAGGATGCTTAATGAAACTGTGTGAGTTGTGTATTTGGTCACACTGTATTTTATATACAACAGTTGCACTTAGTGTGTTAACATAATTTCATAGTTCAGAAGTATAACGCCACTGTTTTAAATTCTCTCATTAGACCAACTCTGTATGACTCAGCGAGTTGAGTTCAACTCCAGTGGCTTTCCTTATAACTAGGTTAGCTAGAATTAAGTGGGTTCATGTAAAAAGAAAACAAACTGAAACCACGACATAGTGGTTAAAGCGTGTTGCCGTTTGATTTTCGATACATATGTTAAAATGTGTTGTTGCTCTACTTACAAATGCCACATTCAGGTGTTCAGATGGATGCAGAAACAACGATGGTACATTGCTGATAATGGTGTTTATTCGAAATTGATATCGGTTATGGGTAAGAAAGGCCAAATCCGGATGGCCATGTGGCTTTTCTCTGAGATGCGTAATAGTGGGTGCCGGGCCGACACTTCTGTATACAATTCACTCATCACAGCCCACCTTCACTCGCGGGACAAAGCAAAGGCTTTGGACAAAGCTCTCATGTACTTTGAAAAGATGAAAGGAATTGAGTGGTGTAATCCCAACATTGTAACATACAACATTCTTTTGAGAGCTTTTGCTCTAGCTCGGAATGTCGAACGTGTTAATGCTTTGTTTAAAGATCTTGATGAGAGCATTATTTCCTCTGATATTTATACCTATAATGGCGTCATGGATGCATATGGGAAAAATGGGATGATTAGAGAAATGGAAGGCGTGCTTTCTCGCATGAAAAGTAATCAGTGTAAGCCTGATTTAATCACTTTTAATTTATTGATTGATTCGTATGGGAAGAAGCAAGAATTTGATAAGATGGAACAAGTGTTTAAGAGCTTATTGCGCTCCAAGGAGAAACCAACACTGCCTACATTTAATTCAATGATAACTAATTATGGGAAGGCGCGACTCAGGGAGAAAGCAGAACATGTTTTCAAAAAGATGAGGGATATGGGATACAGCCCAAGCTTCATCACTTGTGAGAGTCTTATCATGATGTATGGATTTTGTGACTGTGTTTCTAGAGCTAGGGATATATTTGATGGGATGGTTCAATCTGGGAGGGAGGTGAAGGTTTCAACCCTTAATGCCATGCTTGATGTTTACTGTATGAATGGTTTGCCAATGGAAGCTCATATGCTTTTCCAGAGTGCGAAAGGTATAGGTTTAAACCCAAATTCATCAACTTATAAACTTCTTTACAAGGCTTACACTAAAGCCAACATGAAGGAGCTTTTACAGAAGTTGTTGAAGCATATGGACAGAGATGGTATTGTCCCTAATAAGAGGTTCTTCTTGGAGGCTTTGGGAGCTTTTGGGTCTGGACCAGCAAGTACGGACATTACAAGTGCCAAGACTGTTGTCAGCAGTCCACATGATAGTTCAAAAACATAGGTGGGAGAAAGTTGCTAACATGGCTTGTCTATTCTTTTGATCATTCTTCAATTAAGCTGAATTGAAGCAAATTTGTATATCAGAAGGAATGATTGCCAGGTGTGGCACCAGATTACTGGACTTCTGACGTGATTCAGTTTTCCAATAATATGTGGTATGTATTTATTGCTTTTCCTTTCCTTCTTTACCATTGTATTCTTTGATATGCCCTTCCTGACTCATTTACATAAAACTTTTTCACTCTGTATTTAGTTTCAAAAACTATTACTTGCCTAACTTTTAATGTTTCATGCTTGAATTGGCTATGTACTCTTTTGGCCTTTTTTTACGGTTGTAGTCTTATATGTTGATTCTTCCCTTATTATGTAGTGCTTGATTCAATAATTTGGAAGTTGTCAGAGGTGGGAATGATTTGTACAGTCCTAAGACGGGGCAGCCAAAAAAAAGAAGGTTCATCTATATGGAGTGTTCAGGATGATTCACAAACTCTTTGCGCCATTTCATTATTTAATGTATAGAGCTGGGATATGTGAAAATAAATCTTTCTTATTACTATAGAATTTGGTGGTTTTTGTGGCATTACCATGGTCACTTGCAGAAAAACTCTCCTTTTTCTATTTGGAGCCTGGCCTAATGTTGATTTGTTCATGGAAAATATTCAAATTGGCAAATTGAAGGAGTTATGTTTAGTTTTATGCCCGATTTTTGAATTTTTATATATTGTGTAGACTACAACACATTTATCCCCAAGTAAGATATGCAACACCTTTGTTGCACTACACTGCACCCAATGTCATTTGTACCCCCCCCCCCCCCCCCACACACACACACACACACACACACACACACACGCCCCGTGCCACGAGTGACTCCACCGCCGTCGGAAAGCTGACATGACTTGGCCGCTGCTCGTTCCTCAAGCTCAACGCCTTGGATTCCCATGTCCAAACCCTGCCACTTGCCCTCGTAGTTCTATAAAACCGAGCCTGGCTGTTGAAGAGCTTATAGTTGTTTGGTCTCAACGAAAGCCATATTCGCTCACTGGCTTTTCCTCTTCTCCATCAATGCTTACCCAAAGCATGTCTCCACTAAGCAAGAGGTTCAAACTCATTCTAGTTGTTCTTTTATTGTTTGTTGAAGCTATTTGATTGACTTTTGCTTTTAAGCCTCTGCGATAATCTATTACTTGGTGATGCATCTTAGTCTCTCGGGTTGTTATCAAAATCTTACTTTGGAATGACTAATTATATCAATAATAAACCCTAAAAGTTCTTGGTTTGTGATAATTATATTCATTATTAACCAAACCCTAACACAGACTTTATTGCTCATACATGATAAAATTCCTAGAGTATTGTTATCATGTAGATTTCGTCAAATCCTATTCGGTGGAAATTTAGATGGTATTGATGTTAAAGTTGGGTTTGGATAAATCTGTTTTGGGCTTTATTTGATGATGAGAATGTAAGGTTTTTAGTCATTAATTAGGGCTGTCCCGCCTCACTAATATAATTGCTTTTGGTTTGTTTTGGTTCTCTCGTCCTTGGCAGAGTCTCTCTTTCTCTCTTGCCAAGAGATTACAAGTCTGGATGGCAGTTGGAGAAGGAGTGGGAGGAAGCAGAGAAAGCAAGAAAGAGAAATCTAGCTTTTGGAGTACATGATGTGGATGAATGGGGTGTAGACCCTGGCGATGGAGACGACAATGATTCGTTGCCTTTTGTATATTTCATTTGTAGGCAGCCTTTTGTTGATCTTGGGCCACAGTGATGTCAATATGGACAAATCGTGGAAGACATTGCTAACTGGTTTCAGGAGGTGGGATGTCGAACATGTAAATTGGGAGCAAATGAGGCGGGTCATGGGCTCGCAAAGTTGGCGGCTAATGTAATCACTGATAGAATATGGATGGAGAAGACCCCAGTAGTATTCATGATATTGTACTTTTAGAGCAATTTGCTCTTCTTGTTTAGAGTTTTTTGCTCTAGATGATTTTTCTGGAATGAATAAAATTGTATTTCCAAAAAAAGAAAAAGTGCAAGCATTATTTCTGTATGCATTGCTCATTGAAGGTAATCCCTTCTATATCCACTTATAAATTATGGTGCATAATCAGTCTGAGATTTGTAACATTCCAAAAACTTAGAACATATCATGAACTTTATGCGTGTTTGTTTCTTTAGTTTGCTGCATATTTAACTGCCAATATAGCTAATGCTCGCTTTTTATCAAAGATTTTGGACATACCCATCGGGCTCTTCTGTGTTCCTTCAATCACACCAATGACATTCTGAATTGTCCAACCTATCATTTGCTTTCCCTGAAAACAACATCCGAAGTAACAATTTAGCAGCTATCATTAGCCCTTGGTTCAGGTTTGTTTTGTCTGATTGTATTATAGGGCTAGATTGGTGTTTTCTACAATAATTAAAGTATCAATTTTATTTGCTACAGAGTTTTTGTATTCACAATTAACTCATTTATTAAATGAACCAAATCCGTGTCAAGTCTATCCAAGCCAACCCCCCGAACGTGTTCGTGAGCAGCTCTTAACGGTTAACCGCCTTGAATGTTCCAGAACCACGTTCCCCTTCAACTATCATTTCTGGTTTGATCTCATGGATTCTGGACTGATTTAACAGCAACAGCTCAAAAATATTGAATTCAGCTATTCCAATCCAATATCTGTGTTGACTTTGTTTCACCTTTTGGCGGAAGCTTTGACTCATGGGCCTGGCTGTAGCCTTTAGATTGTACACCCCGTTGGTTTAACATTCATGGGCTTGCTCGGGGAAAAATATGTTTTATATTTTATGTGCTTATATTGTTTGGCCCAAACGTCTGTGATTAAGAGCCTTGTGAAAGTCCAAATGCTAGCAAATATAAGCAAGACTGACAAGCCCAAATTCAAAAAGTGGTTTTCTTCTCTTTTTCTTTTTTCTTTTTAAAATTATCTTCACACTCATCATACCAACTTTTTTTTTTAAAAAAAAAAAATTTCCCGAATAACAATTTCAAAGACTCTCTCTCCCCTAATAAAATTGGCCAATAAATTATTTTGTAGACTTCGCAGTGCATTTAGAGTAATTCTAGAAGTCTTACTTGTGTTCTACTAAGAATGATGTGGCTATTAAAATCACTATTGAACTTATGATTGATCATTATTAAATTTTGATCAAATGTTGATTTTAATAGCCACATCATTTTTAGTAGAAAACAAGTAAAACACAAGTAAGCCTTCTAGAATTACTCGTGTATTTGGGTTGCAAGAATAAAGATTATTTATATATGTCAAAAGCCATAATATCGCGTGCAATAGATTCTATTATTGGCTTTACTTAAGCAAATAAAAATTATTTTTCAATACTTTCACAAGCTATCTTGCATCAATTTTTGTTAGAATGTGGGTGTTTCCGTATTGGGACTATTTTTTATTATTATTATTATTATTTATTAGAATATTTAACCATTTAGGTTAATCAAATCTTTACATACTTTTATTTTCTTCACCGACCATAGTTTTCATATATTGTTATAATATTAATTAAATAATCAAATTCGTCTCTTTATATTAACTTAAATTTTTTTGAGATAAGTGATGATTTAATATTGAAATAATCCTACATATTACATTCCATTTTACTCTCATTCCATTGGGTTAATGTGACAGTACTCATCATAATCTAAGGCCTAATTAGCACTGCCAGATCAACTCAGTGAGAGAGAGGATGAAGTGAGTGTGTAGTATGATACAAAAGGAGAGGTTGTGAGTTGAGTGTAAAAATATTTATTAAATAATAAAATTTATTGTTTCCTATTAACTTTGAGATAAGATTTGTTTTGACCGTTTTTATTATGAATAAGTTTTTTTGTTAAAAAAAAATTGGGTTGAAAAAAATTCTCTTAATTGAGTCTATTAAATTGTTATGTTCAAAATACATGTAATTTTTACATACATTTTGGAGATATTTCAATTTAATAGATTATCTTTATAGATAATATTAAAAATAGGGATTATAATTTAAATATTAAAGACAAGTGTTATTTTTCGAATAGTTTATTCTATTTAGTGTTTTATTTGTACTATTCGTTGTAATTATCTATTTAAAGAAATTAATAAATTAAATTAATCAAAAAGTTAATGTCAAATCTTGGGTTAAATCATACACAATATAGCGAGAAAGTACGTTTCCCAAGGAAACACACAGGATCGCTTCGTGGGTTCTAGTTTTATCCCCCACGTTTGACGTTTGTGGAGTTGTGGTGGGCAATGGATATTACTTGTCACTACAAAAAAAAGAAAGTACCTGAAAACGGACAGACAGTAGCTTCCGTAAAATAGATTCTTTCCCTTCGGCAAAGGAGTTTGTTTCCTTTTGCTTCTCTAGCTGCTTTGCTTCCTCTACGTTCTCGTCTGAGCAAGTCACGGATTCTACTGCTTCATTGCGCCAAAGCTCTGTTTTTTCGAGATGGGTCTGTGGGATTCCTTGCTCAATTGGCTCCGGAGGTGACTCCTTTCCCTTGTTCCTCTTCTTGTTTTCTGCTTTTGATTTTGTGGATTTTGCTTTGTTGGAATTATGTTGCCGTTTGTTTTGGTTTGCCGAGAAAACTCGGGTAAAACTTAGTGAAGTTTCATTGTGTTTTTGTCGGTACTCCACAGAAAACGAAGAAGTTAATTTAATAATTGTACAAAGATTTCTTTTCAGTGGATTTATGTCTATCTGTGTGTTTGTTAGTTCATAGCTTCCAACTTGGTGTTCTGATAGTGTGAGGTGCATAATATGTGGGGGAACTTTTAAAATAAATGATATCCTATCTTCATGCCTAGGGAAAAAAAAATAGATATCCTATCTTAACAAAAAATGTGAAACACCAGAAAATTAAAAAGTTGGATAATGCAATGGGATTTTTAAATTTGCCTCCTAGTACTGGATTTGTTAATTGTGAACTTTATGCATTTTAGTTAATCTCTTTCAATGAAAATTCATATATTTCCATAGTTTCATCGCAGCTTTGAAGTTCTATTCGTTATTTCGTCATACCAAAACAAAGAACAAAGTGAGAGTGGTGGCATAATGGAAAACTTAGATCTCTTTGTATATGCCTGTTTGGTTGCTGAGAATAAGAGTTAATATGTTTGATAATGATTTTGAAAAGTGTTTTTTTTTTCCCTGGTTTCAAAATTGTTTTGATGTGATATAATGGTAAGAAGTGTTTTTTGATGAAGTCCACTTGACTAGTGTTTTGTGTCTTGAAAAGTGTTTTGTGTTTTGAATTGTTTGTGGATGATTTTGAGAAAAGAGTGTTTTTGGTTTTGAAAGCAGAAAAGTATTGTAAAAGATGTTATCAAACGAGGTAGGTAAATGGCTTGGAGAATAGATGTTTTCAGGCTTACACCGACACACAAATCCATGTCAATGGTTTTACTTTTTTTTTTTTATTACCCGTTTTTCCTCCATTACAAAGCAAAAGCAACAAGAAGAACAGCAACAAATTAAAATTTCTATTTTTTTGCCTCAAATCCTTGGAAGCAGAAAGGAAAGTTTAGGGTAGAGGACTTCCAATAGCCTTTCACCATGAACTTAAACTTCATTTGGCCCCCACCCTCCTTGCCCCGTGGGTGCTTTCATGTTTGGATATTCATAATCCAGTTTTTTTGCAATCTCACATTCAAAACATATTCTTTATGGACTGCTTTGTGGACTTGTTCTGGTTTTAATCTAATGTTGAATGTCCTCCATGATCTTGTTGTGACTTTTTAGGAATTCATATTTCCAAAAGTTTGAGAAAATCTGCAAAATGTGAGAGCATATATAAGATAAGTAAAAGTTTCAAGGGGATTTGGATTTCCTTTATTGGCCTGCATTGGGATTTTAATACTGTGAACATCTTTTCTTTAAAAATTGTTCAATATTGCAAATCTAAGAATCTAAATTCAGTAGCTACGAAAGGTAGCCTCTCTATTTCCTGAGGTTGAAAGGTATTTTCTGCAATTTTATAAGCTTGTTGTAAATAGGTGTATGGTCAATGACATTTATGTAAGATATAGATTTTCGGTATAAAGAATAGCTTATAAAATGTTGTGCAGGGCCTACCCAATGGACACATAGTTTGTTCAATTTTGAGGCTAAAATCAACCAAAACGGAGCGTGTGATATACATTTTCGGTATAAAGAAAAGCTTCACTAGGCTTATGCTTACTTTGCTTTGTCAAACAAGTAACCTTCATTTTATGCGGTGTGGTTTGCAGCCAAAATCCCTTTGGGTTACTTATATTGTTTTATCTTCTCATTATGTTGTTTGTCCCATCTTTCTTTAGTTCTTTCATTCATCTTTGTTACTTCCTTTTCTTTTTCTCTTTGCCACATACTTCTTCCAATAAAATCCAAATCTTATCCCTAAAATGATATACCAAAAAGCACATCCATAGCTTTCCTCTTATAGATACACAATCATTTTATTTTCCAACCCCTTATGGATGAAAGTCAAAAGAATGTGAATTAAGTTTTGAAGAAATAAGTTTATTTGAAAGCAGGTTCAACCTGGCTAAAGAGAAGAGAAGAGAAGCTTATCCGTCATAAAATTTTACTAGATCTATCTGCACGCATCTGTGAGATGATAATAGTTGACAAAGTTGTCCAATAAGAAGCCTGAGTGCTTGAAAGAGATGTTGATGGTACTTATATATAATTTGCTTGCCTAGCCCTTTAATCAACTGAAAGAGATCAATACCAAGATATTCAAGAAAACAAGGATGTCAAAAGCCTTTCCCATAAAATTTAGTTTATTACCAATATTGCAAGTACTACAAATAATGAGTGAAATATTTGGGAGGCTCTTAATCTGTACCTTTAAACTTTGTTTCAAGATCAAATCAGCATCTCCTTTGTTGCACTTCTTTTTAACACCCACGCAAGAATTCTAAGGAGTTTAATAAGGGAAAGTCAGAAACATTAAGTTTTCCGACTTTAATTACACAATCTCCTTTGATATTTTTATGTTGTATCATTCGCCGCCCTTTAAAGATTATCCCATGTTAAAAGTTTTGTACCGCTCTGAGCATGGAGACTGGCTGTTTAATTCCTTGTATCTTAATCTGCTCCAGATATTTTTTTTTTAAAAAAAAAATGCTGTGCTAGATGTGAGGTTTTGTGAATGGAAAATTTCATTGATATGCTTTGATTATACAATGAATCCATGTAGGCATCTTTACTATCACTAGATACTGGTCTATATTGAAGTTGTTTTCTTCTTCTTACTGTGTTTCTGTATATCAGCTTATTCTTTAAACAGGAAATGGAACTTTCCCTCGTTGGCCTTCAGAATGCAGGAAAGACATCTCTTGTCAATGCCATTGCTGTGAGTGAACACATTCTCTGCTATTCCTTCTGCTACTTGCGAGTAGTTTTCTCTTGACATTTTTCCTTTTATTTTTGCCAGACAGGGGGCTACACTGAGGACATGATTCCAACTGTGGGTATCTTTTCCTTGAACAAATTCTGGATTAAGTTTTTTATTATATTTGCTATATATCTTACAAAATGGTTATTAATACTATGAAACCAGGTTGGATTCAATATGCGAAAAGTTACGAAGGGGAATGTAACAATCAAGCTTTGGGACCTTGGAGGTCAAAGGAGGTTCCGTACAATGTGGGAGCGTTACTGCCGCGGTGTTTCTGCAATTCTGTAATGCCTCCAGTCATTAACCTTCTCTCTTTGTTGTATCGAAGTATCTTTCTTTTGTTTTTATTACCCATTAGAATGCCACTTGCTTTTGGTGACATTAACAAATGTCTATCATTGTGCAAGAACAGTATTCTTGACCCTAGGAAACTAAGCCCGACTCAAAACATGACCTATAACTGATAATCTGTATATATCATATTTTTACTACCTTTAGAAGCACACTGAAACTTGAAAGATTGTTTACATGTTTACATCGAAACAATTGAACATTGAACTTTAAAGATTGTTTAAACTCATACAGCATTTAACCAAACTCCTTACTTGTTTCTATTGTTTACATCGAAACAATTGAAAATTGAAACTTGAAAGATGCATTAGATATTTTAGAAGATGGATGGGGTTGACAAAAGCTGGAATCTTACAGAAACTATTCCAAATCCAAATGGTTGCAAGTTATCTATTTCATTAAGAGTGATTCTATTTCGTAAACTGCTATATAACTACTATACAACTTGATAATGTGGCAGTGAAAATTAGTTTTTGAATCAGCACTTGTAAAAATAAAAGGAGAGAACAATGACTGATTTTCATTGCTACATTATTCTAGGTGTATGACAATCGTATAACAGCCTACTATATAGCATTACTCTTTTATTTACTAAAGAGAGCATTGGCAGATGCTGCATAATTTTGGGTGTGATAGCCTCAATTTGTCTGATTAAGTCAATTTAAATATTTGATTCAACCATAATTTCTTCTTTGTCTTTGTTAATGATGCAAAGGCAGGTATGTAGTTGATGCTGCTGATAGAGATAGTGTTCCCATATCTCGAAGTGAGCTACATGACCTCTTGATGAAACCTTCCTTAAGTGGAATTCCTTTGCTTGTTCTTGCAAACAAAATTGACAAGTCAGAAGCTCTTTCCCAGCAAGCAATGGTGGATCAGCTGTAAGTTCAGGAATCTTTACAAGAAGTTGTTACCTCAGTCATTTTATTCATGAATTATATTGATGGTGAATTTTGTCTCTAGTTCTCGTTCATATGCGGTTTAGAAATTTTAATGCTTCTGTTGGGTGGTTTCAGAGGCCTTGAATCAATTAAAGACAGAGAGGTCTGCTGCTATATGATCTCGTGCAAGGATTCCATAAACATAGATGTTGTCATTGATTGGCTTATCAAGCACTCAAAAACAGCAAAATGATGCATGGGTTGACTTTCTTTGGTACTTGGATGAAGAACGATCAAGGTCCATGAAGCAAATTTGGTGATAAAAAAACCCTTCCTGGTTGAGTCCCTCCTCCCTCATTTGGTTTTAGCTGTGCCCCAAATAAGTGCTTTGTACATACTTAGACAATTGAAGCCAGTCTTACATGCATTATCTGTTTTCCTTTTATATTTGAATTGTTCCTTTCCAAATGTTTTTGAATTTTGCAGAGGATATAGATAGTGCCACTAACTTCATCAGCTGATGTTTGGATAATTTTTTTTTTTTTTTTTTTGTAATTCACTTTTATCAAATACTTTCCTCCCAGCTCCAATTACCACATTGGCTTATGATGACCAGGATCATAAAATGAGGTACATTTTGATTTACTGATTTCCCTGTTATTGCTGCACATGAATTGTTTACTGGCAGATTTGAGCATTGATGCTCTTAAATGGAAAGTCCAATGGGTATTGAATAGCATTGCTGCATTTTGCATATAGCCTTTGAAATGAGTCTGTGTTTCTTTTTTTTGATAACCGGGATATTCGGGGCTTCGCCCCAACTAGATTCCCGGGAAACCGTGCAAAGAGTCCATCACGTTTCTAACAGTATTAACATGTATGAACAAGTTAGCCACCATCATTTAATAACGTTTGGATCTGATCTTTAAGAACTCAACAATCTTCTGTAATTAGACTTGCACTAGAAAACACAGTTCAATCAGGTCAAGTGGAAAACAAATAATTTCTTTCTGAGATAATTTTGCATCCCAGTTGTTGACCTGCAGAATGCAGGAATTGCTGCGTTTGATATATCAAAGCAAAATAGAACTTATGGAGTGGGGTTTTTACATGAATTTCCAGGGCAAGATTGTCAAAATACTATGAAAAGTAATGCCCTTCTAATACCATATTTCTCTGAATTTCTCGAGGATATCATGAGCGTGGGAGTACTGAATAAAACTTGAGCTTTTTACGGGACTTTAATGGCATCAGATCTTTTTATGATTTGATGAAATGCTACAAATCAACTCTTGGATCACTGGGCTGGTTATAAAAGAGTTTGATCATTGCTATTTTATAGAGGAATGAAACATATAAAAAATAAATAAACAAATCAGAATCTCTACTTTTTATAAAGATAACTTCTTGTACGTTATAATATATTCTTTACTTTTGACTAAAGCAAAGCTCTTTAATCACCGTTACTTACTTCACTTTTGAATAAAATAAAGTTCTTTTACTATTATTAGCAAGCAGATTCTTTGCTTTTTACAAAATAGTTTACCAAGCTTTTCGCATATATGATGTCGTCATTCCAACTGGTCAATAAGAATGTGATGTTTTATGTTGTCTAGTTAAGGTGTTGAGATAGGACTTTGACTATCATTAAGATGACCTAGGGTTTCTATGCCATCTATATTAATAAAGACAAATCATTATGGCAAGTCAATATTTGTTTATTGCTGCCCAGTCTTCAAGCAAATCTTTAATTTTTCTGATTTGATATGCCCTCCGCATAAATTAATTGGAATTTCAGTAACAAACAATCTATTACCGTACACTTGTTGATGGTTAATTCTCTAATTTCCTTTACTTAGTCGAACAAAATAATTGAACTTTGCACTCGACAATTTGTTTCTTATACAAATGCAAGGTCTAAAGAATAACCATTCTTTTTTCAGAGAATTATTCTTCATCTATTTCTTTTTAAGTACAAGATCTGATAAGGTTGGAAGAATTTATCAAGGGTCATAATTTGCACATATTTCGTTCTCAACCCATAATCAATATGAGCTCTAAGTTTCCTTCATAACAATTGACTTTGAAAAGTTCCAACATTATAACGTGTTTGGTCAAGGTAGATGAAAAGGATTATTTTTATTTTTATTTTTTAAATAACGAGAAGTAAAAGAAGTAGAAACCTTTTGTTAAGTATAAATGAACTTTTAGGAAAGAAGATGCATTCCAATTCAATCGGCACATAAAGACGGAGTTTCTGAGACCTACCTATCCCAAACAGGCAGAACTCGTACTTCAGGCTACTTAAGCATGTGAGTTCTGCAACTTCTTTTTTTTGTATGCTATCTGAATTACAATTCAATTCAAACACATTAATTTTAAATAATAATTTGATTCTACCGGGCTAATGTGGCGGTGTCATCAATTTGATAATAATTTTAAAAAATCCTTGATTAAGAGAAGTTCGTCCATCATCTTCTGTGTTGATCATATATGACTCAATAAGAAAATGCGATTTATACGCCATTGTGACGAGGGAGATCTTATTGGCGAGGTTTGTTGAGGACATGCATAAAACGTGGCTGCCACTGTTCCGCATACAGCTGTGCAACCGGCCGCTCGGTCAATATTGACATAAAATAATTTATAAAGTATTGGCTAAATCATAGTTAAGTCGATTAAAATAGAAAATTCATAGTATACACCAAAAATGCATAGGTTTTTATGTTGTTTTGGTTACAGGTGGAAGAAGCAGAGAACATATACCTTTAAATGCCTAGAAAAATGACAGGTTCTCATGGTCCAATTACGATTAGGATCCACTCCTCTGTGACACTATTTTACTATTATGATTTTATTTTCTTGGATCTAACTGTGCATATAGTGTCGTATCATTTATTTATTTTTAAATAATATGACAACATAAACACTATGTAGTAATAGTAATATATATACCATTAATTTTACTATATTTAATATTGACCATAAAATAATTCATGAAGAGAATCCTATTCCCATGTGATTAGTCAATTTTCGTGCAATCCCCCATAGTGCACATGGCAACAAGGTCACTTGCTTTGAAATTAAATAAAAAGTAATATTATTTCTTACACTCATTTCATATTAGTTGATAGAGTAGTGATTTTTAGCATACCGGCGTGCTTGAACAATAAGCACGCTGGTGTTAATATATATATATATACTGTTCCAATATTATTTTAATAATTTTTTAACAACGGCGTGCTTACTGTTCAAGCATGCCGGTGTGCTAAAAATCACTACTCTAATTGATATGATATGTTTTAAGTAGTTTTTTTTTTTTTTTTTTTTGTGTGGCTGAAATGAAAAGACAATTAGAATATATCATATCAACCATTGTAAAATGAGTGTCGAGAGTATCCTTAATTAAATGAATAATTTACTACACAACATGGCCACCTTGGTTGGACCTTGAGGATCGAAGGGGACCATTCTTTAAGCACATTTAAGGGAATTTATTTCTTTCTTTCTTGTGGAAAAATAATCATAATAATCAAAAGAGTCATGCTATGGGACTCAAAATATCTAATAATAATTTTGAAAAGTAGAAGAGTGATAGAAGAACCATAGAAAATAATAATAATAATAATTTCTATGATAAAGAGACCATTTTGTGAATGTTCTAAAGTGTGACTCGTAACCAAACATTCTTAAAGCATGTTTAAGGCATTTCTTCTCCCGATTTCACTTTCTATCGAACGAAATAGACCATGAATAAATGTTAGATTTATGTTCCTTCCGGGAATATAATCATAATAATCACAATATCATTTTCTGAAATGTTTTCAAATAGTGACATCTAACCTAACATTTTAATACCGTTGGAAGTATCATAATATCTAACTTCAATTTCTCTCCTCTTGCCTTTCAAACTGACCTAACAACTCAGTTTCAACAAATTATAGTTGTACCGGAAGCAAAAGCAACAATAAGGTTAAAATAGGAGGATAATTATCTTGGAATATGAGTAAAGTGTTATCGGGAATATAAGAAGTTAGAATATAATGATGATTTTTATTAATTTTTTTTTAGGATTATTTTATCATTAGGGAATAACTATTATTTTTTATAGAGAAATAGCTATTAGACATTTTAAGAAAATAACTATTCTTTAAGAATAATTATTCCTAATGACCAATGATGGATCTAGGGGGGACCGGGAGTGGCCCTAGTCCACCACCAAATCATAAGAAAAAAAAAATTTAGGCAAAAAGAAAATTAATATTTTTTTTGTTCATTAGTCCCTCCCAAAATATTTTTGGCCCTTGATCCCTCCCCAAATTGAAACCTGGGTCGGTCCCTGCTAATGACCATGCCCGACCAAACTATAAAATAACTATTCCGTTCCGATATCTAATCCTACGTATACGGTATACCAAATATAACCTACATAAATTATAAAATTGTGAGTATGATTGTGGATCGGTCCGGCACAAAATAACTTTCATTCACAGCAAGGGAAACATGTGAATTCCTAAAATATAAACAGCAATATAATATAAAATAAAATATAGCTGCAAAAGAAAAGCCTCTACTGTGAAAGATATTAAAGGAGAAAGAAAAGCATGGTCAGTTCACAAAGAAAGGATGAACCCCAATAATATTATGACAGTCAAAGCACCAATTAGTAATGAAAGCACCGGATTAAGCGTGCTGAAATGGGGCACGAGTGAGAGATCGATGTTCTCTGCTAATCCTTTTTCCTCTTTTGCGTAAGGCATTTAGCCTCTTTTTTTCTTTTTCTTTTTCTTTTCCCCTTTGACTCCCATTTAAACGGATTGCATCTACTAATAACAAATGCTCAACAGAAAGAAAATTTCCTACTTATTACAAAGAGAAAAGAAAATTTTCCTAAGATTTTGAAAGGGGTTTCCCGTTGTAATTAATCAGTTTGTTGGGTAATATCGGGTCCCAATTCCTAACATTGAGAAAGCAAGACTCGGTAAACGATTCCAAATCAAACCATAAAATGGTTCAAGATCCACTGCCTTGCGTCTACAACATCTCAACTTCATAAAAACATCGAGAAAGCAAGAGTTGGTGAACAAGTCCAATTCAAACCATAAAACGGTTTAACGACATTTGCATATTACCAAATAGGGTTGTATTATTTGCCATACCCCCCATCCTACCCTCATCTCATTTGGGTGATTTGGGTGACGTGGCAGTGCCCATTTCTTTATGAGAAATGCTTGGCTTCACTAAAAAGTCCATCTTTTGACAATTTTAATCCAAGGTGGCATGACATATTTTAAAATTAATAGATTTTAAACAATCAATTAATAGATTTCTGGAAAATGGGTTATACCACCTAAAATTAAAATGGCCAAAAGATGGATTTTTTAATGAAGCTAAGCATTTCTCTTTCTTTCTCCTACCACATTAGCCTAGTGAAATAAGAGTATGACAAATATAATTTTTCTACGAAAATTTTGTGTAAGACAGAAGGGATTAAGCTTTTAAGAGAGAGAGAGAGAGAGAGAGAGAGAGAGAGAGAGATTGCAGTAAAATTGCAAATTTTGAAATGCAACTGAAGCTTCTTGTTAGAACAATCTTTTCAAAGGGTTTCACGCATGTTGATTAACAAACATGTATTTTGTAATTAATAGAAAATAATTGTCATGGTCGTCTAGTTCTAGCAGTCTGATTGAGCACTTATTTTAGGTATCATGTGCCAAGTTCGCCATCAAGGGACCACATTGCACTTATTATTCATTTTCTCTTTTATTATTCTTCTATCTTTTTACTTTTTAAAATTACTATTAGATTAGTGAAGCCATATGGGTCATACACATGAACCCCACATATTAGATCTGTGGGGCCAATGTGTAGATACATTTAATTTTGAAAACTTTCCAATAATAACATCTCAACTTAGGAACCAGATAAAGCCAACAATCGTGTTACGAGGAAGCAACTCAAACATCTCAATCTAACTGCAGCACTGTACCCAAATAGAGCAATGTAACAGTTGTTCACAATCCTCACTAAACCAGATGAAAATAATAAGATTGAAATTCCCCCAAGAAATGAAATGTATAAACGAAGGGGGATAAAGAAAGCTCGTACTATGCAAATGGGGTAAAGGCAAAGAGATTAAAGAACAAGGAAGAGATAAGGGACAACGCGGAGTTGATTCTTCTACAAGAAAACCCACGAATAAACAAACAAATAAAGCACTAAATTTCGTGTGATGGAAGATTGCTGATCTTTTTCTTTAATACTATGCTGAAGATGGCGGTGCACCTTCAACCGAGTAAAACTGTGCTGAAGATGGCTGTGACAGCCCTTGATCATCTTGATCACTAAACAAAACACGATCTGCGTCTAGTTCTCGCTGCGAGCTAGATCGACAGAGATCCTCGATTCGGCTTGTCACCTCTGCCATTGAAGGACGCTTATCAGGGTACTGAGCTGTACATTCAAGAGCTATTTGTAGGAGCTGAACCATCTCCTCCTCAACACTTTGGTACCTGAGAAGCTCAATGTCAAACACCTCAGAAGTCCACTCCTCTCGGACAACAGACTGGACCCATCTGGGGAGGTCTACGCCATCCTCATTTAGCAAAGCATGAGTGGGAGGCTTCCCTGTAAGCAACTCCAGAATTAGTACACCAAAGCTGTAAACATCTGCTTTTTGGGATACTTTGCGAGCGTCTGTGACTTCTGGGGCACGGTAGCCATCAATGCGGTTGGGAGTAAAGGTGGGGAGCGCAAGACGGGCAAGGCCGAAGTCCGAGACACGAGCTTCGTAGGATTCGGTGAGGAGGATGTTTGATGACTTGATGTTACCATGGGAGATTGTCGGGCCATGGGAGTGTAGGAATGCAATCGCGTGGGCAGCTCCAAGAGCAATGCCAGACCTGGTTTCCCAATTCAATGGAGTCCTCGCAGACCCTCTGCTTCCTGCAATGAAATAATGGGGAAACAAACGAGATTAAAGGCAGTAAACCAGGCAAAATCCAGCATTGGAGGAAACAGAAACACAAAGCAAACTCAATTCAATTGTGTATACACAGCAAAATGAACCAAAGTCAGCAAAGTTTGAACTCAAAGCAAGCACAACACTACATGAAAGAATAGTGTGTATGCACAATTGCAGCTGCATACAGGCACAAAACCATTTCCTCAGGTCATTTCAAAAGAATGCTAACTATCCATACATGAAAATTTGAAGTTCAGAACATTGATAATCCAACCAAAGTACTGTATGTCTGCATCTTTTCATAGAAATAGTAAAGTTGACCAACTAGCAAGTATGATGTGGGTTTCCAACAAATTACAAACTATAAAGTGTACATGGTAAATGATTTGGGAATTGTCTCTAATAGGTTTGATTGTCTAGAACTCATGATTAACATAACATTTCATCACGAACACAGATACCATCAATTTCTCACAAATTAATCCAAGGTCAGTTTTGGAGATGCATAACAAAAACATTGGAGGAGATATAATATAATGAGAACTGCGGATAATCATTAGCCAAGTAAAATAACGATGGCATATTGCAGAGACATGATGATAGGAAAACAGGAATGCAAGCATACCCACATAAAAAGAAAATAGTAATAATAATAATAAGTCTACAGTGATAGGAAGTAATGTCCCTAAAGAGTTAGCACAAGAGAAACATAATCAAACCCACAAGCATCAAATTGGCCAAAAAGGGAAGAAACCAAATTATAACAACGAAATGCTCACCATGCAAAAGTGCAGATAAGCTTCCCAAGGGTAAGCAATTATAAACAAGAAGTCTCTCCTCCTTGCTGTAATAATACGCCCTTAGTGGGACCAAATTGACATGAACGGTCCTCCCAATCTCGTCGATCCTTTCCCTGAATTCCTTCTCCGACACAGTCACTTCCTTCAACCTCTTCACCACCACAGCCATCCCTGACTCCAAAGTGGCCTTATAAGACGTTCCAAACGTCCCCTTCCCGAGTACCTCCGCGGATGCTCTCAACAAATCCTCCAAATCAAACATCGTCCCGACATTCCCAAAGAACACCAAACTCTTACTTCCACCACCCCTCACACTCCCTTTCGAATACTCAGCACTCGCACTCGTACTCTCGCTCTCCACCAAAGACTTCTCCCTCGGAATCTCAGCCTCGCCGCGCTTAGCCGCCGCCAAATCCTTGGAATCCGATTTCCCACCACTCCTCCTCTGACACAAAAAGATTAAAACAACCACAATGAGCGCGAAACCAACAAACGACCCGATCACAATCCCGGCAATCGCTCCACCGGACAACTTGCTCTTGCTCTTGCTCTTGCTCCCACTCCCACTCCCACTCCCAGGGCAGGCCGGCAATGGGTTTCCACAAAGCGAATTGCCTTCAAAAGCGCTGGCGGGCTGAGTCGAAAGCTGTTCCGGCACCGGCCCAGTTAACCGATTGAAAGAAACATTGAACTGGACCAGAGTTCGGATATCAATATCAGGAATCGACCCAGTGAGATTGTTACTCTCCAGAAACAGAATACCCAACCTGGTCAGATTGTTAATCCGAGGCGAAATGTCCCCGGAAAAGTTATTGTTAGCGAGAATCAGCCGCTCCAGGCTCTGCATATCGTACATGAACCCCGGGATTTCACCGGAGAATAAATTATTCTGCAAAAACAGGTTCTGGAGGAGAGCGAGGTTGACGAAGTCAACGGGTATGGGCCCGGATAGCGCGTTGGCGCGGAGCGAGAGCGTGGTGAGTTGGGTCAGGTTCCCAATCCCCAGAGGCAGCTGCCCCACTAGGCCAGTCCCGGGGAGGCGCAGCTCGGTGACCCGCTCCTTCTGGCACGTGACGCCGGTCCACGAGCACGGATTCGTGTCGGTGATGTTCCAGAGCAGCAAGCGTCCTTTAACGACGCCACGGAGCGCCAGCAGAGCCGCCCTGTCGGACGCCAGATCTAACGCTCCGCCGGTAGAAACACTGAAACAGATTGACAAAACAAACAGAAGTTGCAGTACTTGCAGCCCCTCCATTGTTGTGGGGCAAAGGAAAAGGGAAAAAATACACACACAGTCCCGTCCCAACACTGTCTCAGAATTCTTACAATGAGAGGGAGACAAGGGTGGCCAGGTAGTTGAGGAGTTGTTTTTTTTTTTTGTAATAAACCCTCGGAAACCAAAGCGAGGGTTAAAAACCTCGTGTGAGAGTTGGCCAAGTCGTTGCCTTGTCTTTTTCTTGTTTTTTAATTTTTGTGTACCTTTTTGACGAGCAAAATGGACAGTGGCTGACTCTGATTAGTAGGAGATCGAGGAAGCTTCTTCCACGCGGAGCTTACAAACACTTCATCCAATCGGATTTGGGATCCCCACCGAAAATAAATATCAAAAGAAAATAAAATAATAATGGGGTTTGGGGCTTCGCTGGGTCTGTGAGTTGTGAGCGGCGCTGTATATATATATATAATCATTTTTCTTGTATTCATTGCTTCAGCTGCAAGCTGGAGCCTCTGTAAATTCTGCTTGCAAAATTGTTTTGCGTTGGGACGGACGGCTCCTCTCTTGTCAAATAAGGAAACAGTCATTACCCCATTACCAATGATATTTAGCACCTTCACTAAGTAAGAGTATACGTGCAAGTTTACAGTAACAAATTGGATGAAAAGGATCAGTTGAAAAGATAAAGAGGAGAGAAATATTAAAGTTACCCAAAAAATAATACTAAAATAATGTAAAGTTTATTCATTAATACTCAAAGCATTATTTTCAATGAATAAACTTCATATCATTTTAAAAATCATCTCTTAATAAAAAATTTAATATTTCTAACATTTCTTAATAGCTAAATATAAGTGTCGTTACGATCGAAGTGGTCTCTAAGGAATAGGGTAATTCATATCATACATCTGGTGAATAAAATAGGAATATACTTCACCATTAGCTGTCAGTGGGTCATCCTCTTTATGCTACGTTTCAATGATAGGTAAGTACTTCCGTACCGTTGGAGAGAAATGTTTCTTATTTCTTGGGAGTTGGGACTTGGTAATCCATGTGTCAAAAAAAACAGTTGTACTACGGGCTTGTTTGGTAATCATCTTTAAGGTTTTTTTTTTTTTTTTTTTTTTTTTTAATAAAAATATAAAAGTTATATAGAGTGTTTTATATTTGATGTTGTTTGTAAATATTTTTGCTTTTATGCTAAAAAAGAAAAAGTAAATTCAAAAAACATTATCAAACCATAAGTTAATATTGAATTGAACAAAAACATTTTTAAAGAATATGACAGTTTTTATTTCCAATTTTCATTAAATTAGTGTTAACTGTCTATACGGTACTTACAACATCAACCACTAAATAATTAAATTTTATTGCTTAATGTTTTTATTATTAAAATATTATATTACGTGAGTTTATAAAAAAAAAAAAAAAAATTTGTACTAAAAACTATAGTACCTTAACAACGTTTCTTTTATTTTCCATTGATACTTTAACAGTCAATCGTGTAGTAGTACGGGCAGAACCACGTTTGGTCCCATAAATTATTTTTAAAAAAAATGTACAAATTCTTTCAAAATTAACTTTTTACCTTTTTAATTTTGTTCCCCTCCTCTCAAACTTAAAATTTTAGTTCCGCCCCGCCTGGAAAGCTACACTATATACAATATGTTCTTTTTTAACTAATTATAAACAGCTATGATCATAATAATTAACTTAATATACACAGTACTCAAAACAACCTCTCTCGACCAACTACAAAGAGAGCCAATGGGTAATTCCATTTTGTAATGTTTAGTGAGTGTAAGAAGCTCACTAATGATCATTTGGGAAATAATTTACTCACTTAATTTGAAAGTAAAATTTTATAGGCTTTCATGAACTCGTCCATTGAGCTAATCTTTTGGGTGAGACACAATTAGACTTTAGCACCGAAATTAAAGATAATGAGAGCGGAAACACCCCATGCAGTAAGATTATTTCTACTTCATTTGAAAGGGAAATAAGTCATTTTACGATTAAAATTTATTTTACTGCATCTAACGGTTTACATGATACCATCTGACAAATATGATATCATATCATTTGTATAACAATCGATAAATGTTCTTTAGTTTTTTCAATTAAAAGAAAAAAAAAATTATGAAAAAGTCGATTATTTTACTTTTTCCATCGATAGCAACACACACTTTAATAGGACTTTTTTCTTTTTCTTTTTTCTAGCTTACTTTAATTGAATCTTTTGCTTTGAAAGGCTTGCTTCCCAATGTCATTGTTTAGGGATTTCAATGTATTGTCAGCAAAAAAAATAAAAATAAAAATAAAAAATGAAGTTGTATGGAACAAGGTACAACATATTGTAAAATGTTGCTGGAAATGAGAGTCTCTTGCCGGCCTTCTTGTGGAATATGGATAAATACTTTATTGGTATATATGCTGCTACAAGTAACAAAAACTTTGATGTTTCATCATTCGGACCAAGATTGAAATTTTTAAAGAACAAAAAATTAAAATGATAAGTTGAGAGTTTGAAATTCACATGCACAATAATTTATTTGAAATTATCTCTGATAATTGTTTGATGAGTGATGATAGAGAGAACACGGGCGTGATGCACACCTGTGTTTTTTAATATTATTATTTTTAATTATAATATTAAAATATATTATTTTAATATTAAAAAACACAGGCGTGCATCACGCCCGTGTTCTCTCTATCATAACTCTTGTTTGATACACGTGAAAAGGAATAATTATACATGTTCATAAAATTAATGAAGATGAAATCTCAAATATCTTCACGTCTATCTTTTACACCAATTTCACATCGGTTAACTTTACATATTTTAAACGGCTAACTATGTTTCTTTTAAGTAGCTGGTATGAAAAACTGCACACTACTATTATATTATACTGATATGGTACTGCTAATCGAGCATCTCCAACAGTATTAGATATTTTACCTAATGAAAAAGTACAATTCTTTACTTTAGCTACTGTTTTTTTACTACACACTCTAACAGATTATCTATTTCATTTTATACTTGCTTTAAAATATTATTTATCATTCTTTTTTTATTATATTATTGCCAACACTTTATTAAAGGGAAAAATAAATACATATATAGAAATAAACACATATGAGGAACATTCATCTCATATACATGTACTAACATATTGAGATAGTGGTGTGATATATAATATTCATTTGAAAAAAAAACACTTAAAATCCGACAAATTAATTAATATAAAATGAATGTGATAACGGAGTGTAAAAAGTAACTAAAGTGTTGGATAGCCTTTTTATTTTTTATTTTTTAATTTAATTAATTAATTAATTTTTTTTCTTTGTGTGTGTTTTGATTGAAAAATTGTTTTGAAGTATCATAAAAGTAAAAATAGTTTAAATTTTTTTTGTGAGGAGAATTATAATTAATGTTTTGATTTTTATTAATAGAAAGAAATAGAATGAATTAGCAAACTATTTTATAGAGCAATTGGATAATCTGAAAACTAAAGTGGGAAAAGATTGGGAAAGCCGTCATTCTCCGGGACAAAAGTCAAGCACCAATTGGTAGGCCAATTGGTGCACCGTCTTTCAATGCTGATATGGTTGTGGGCCATGCCCATGCGCAGTACATTTTGCAGGCAGGAAATCCAGCTCATCACGATTACCAAATAAATATTGATGCTTACTGCTTACGTTCCTTAAGCGAACCCAGAAAAGGAAAACAGAGGCTATTTTTTTATTTGTTTGTTTTGCTTTACAAAAAGATTCCCAACTGACGTGTCAATACCTTGTTGGCTCAATGTCAAGTTACGGTTCTTTGTATTTGATACGTTCACGGTTCATCTACCAATTGTTCCAACTTCCATGGTTTTATTCCTCATTATTATCATTGAATATAAAATTGACATAATCGTCTTCAACTTGCTGCATTTATATCAACAATGTTTAGAAAAATGAATTAGCGGTAACCAAACAATGTCGCCAGTGCACAGCACATATCTAACCATGTGATGTCACTCAATTCCTATAATACCTTACTTTTTATTTTAATAAATTTAAGACTTGAATTTAGGCCTATTCTATATTTGAGACTTTTATTAACATTTTCGTCACGAATGATTGTGAAAATACAATTATACTCCTCGAACAATTTTTAAATATTGCCTCGTACCACATTAAACATAATGTTTTTTTTTTAAGGTTAATAATTTTTTTTGTTACCTGCGTTTTAATGTTTTTATTTTTTTTCCTCTTTAAGTTTAAAAAAAAAATCAAATATAGTACCTTAGATTTTTTTTAAAAAAATCGAATTACCACCTCCGTTTATCATATTATTCTATGGGGTGGCCGAACCACCCCCAGTTTAACCTTAGGAGCCACCCCCAAGGCCAGTCTCGGGTGGCCGGCCACCCCCTGGGAGTGGCTTGGCCATCCCATAGAATATAAACGAAGATAGTAATTCGATCTTTTCCAAAATCTGAGATATTAGATTTGTCTTTTTTAAAACTTAAGAAGAAAAAAATAAAAACATTAAAACCCAGATACCAAAAAAAGTATTAACCCTTTTTTTTTTATTGTGAAAAATACCCATATATTGCATAATTTGTAAAAATATAACTTAATTCTCCAAGCTCCTCTCTTCAAGCTTTGAGCCACCAACTCCAATATCTCTCTATACTATATGTGTCTTTACTCGAACTTTACACCATAATTTATCTTTCTTGTCATTTCCATCACATTATATATTTCTCTCAAAATTCTATTTCCTTTTTGTATTTTTATTGGGGAGGTATTAACCGTATGGTCCGTATTATATACCCTTTGTTAGAGAATGTGCCGGTTGGCTCCACCCACTTTGGTCGAGGTGGCTACAAGCCAATCTTTATCTTAGGGGCAGCTGGGAAATCTGGGATCACGGCCCAACAATGACTGGGTCATTACGGCTGGGCTGCGTCCAACACAACTATTTTTTTTTTTTTTTGGATTTGTTAATTTTATTAGTATAAGCTTATCTACAAACCTATTTTTGACAAATGGGTTATAGAGGTCTCAAATTTATATCGAGCCTAAATTCATATCTTAAATCAATCAAATATTTAAATTGAGGTCTTTAAATAAAATAAAATAAACGAAAAATGGAAGGTTGGTGGCCTGATTTTCCAGACTTTTATTGACGTATGGTTTTGCAATAGGCTTTTAACAAGGCCCAATGTGTTAATTAATAACCGATCCAATCAAAGATTGGCCCAAAAGCACATTACATTCTTCACTCTGGCCTTGTTGATAAACTACATCCCATTTCCTCGCACTATTCATCTCATTTTTCAAAAAAATAAACATTAAAATATTTTCATTTTTTATATCACATCATTCACTTTTTACAATTATTTAAATAAAAGAATCACTACAAAATAAAATTTTTCTACTTTTTAATACAATTGTTTTTACTTTTCCATACTAATTATTACTCATTTTTTTCTCCTCACCAATTATGAACAGGGCATTGTAAAAGGCTTGTTTGGGGCATTGTAAAAGGCTTGTTTACCAAACAAGGCCATATATTGAGAGCATCCTTGGGATTGTATTCGAGAAATGTAACTTTTAAGTTAAAAAAATGCTTTTTAACTAAAGGTTTGTTTGGGATTACGTTTGAAGGACTTAAAAATGCTTTTAACACTCAAAATGCCATATATTGAGAGCATCCTTGAGATTGTATTCGAGAAATGTAACTTTTAAGTCAAAAAAATGATTTTTGACTAAGGGTTTGTTTGAGATTATGTTTGAGGGACTTAAAAATGCTTTTAACACTCAAAATGTCCATTTAAAGAAAAACATACTCGTTTGGTAAAAAAATTAAAAGCGCTTTTAAGGGTCCAAAAAGTCTAAAAAAAAAATAAAAAAATAAAAAAATAAAAAATAAAAACTTTTGATAAAAGCTTAAAAATGAAGCTTTTACCGAAAAACTCTTTTTGACTTAAAAACTTTATTTTTCAAACGCAATTCTAAACAGACTCTAAACTTTTCTTGGATTAGAATCCTTTCTATTTCATTTGAACTGAAAAATATTCAGTTAGTTATAATAAAATAATATTTTTGTCCTCTCACAAAGTAAAAAGATAAAAATATATCTTTAATATAATTAACTGGATATTATCCAATTCAAATGAACTGGAGACTATGCTGTTCCGCTCTTTGTTTGGGACAGATTATTATAAAAATTTTAATTTAATAATAATTTTAAAAGTAAATGTCAATTTTGAAAGGATTAAAAAAAGACATGAGTCGCATACATTTTACATCATTACACTCAGGAGTCCCATACATTTTACATAATCTATCAAGCCATCTTATGCTCGAAGCTTGGAGCTCAGAGCTTGCTACTGATGTTGACGTTTCTAACTCTAGACGACTTCTGGGTTGCATCTTTTGGGACAACGACGGTGAGAACACCATTCTCCACCTGAGCCTTAATCTGATCCACCTTCACATTCTCCGGCAATTCAATTTCCCGAGAAAATCCTCCTTTTCCTGTGCCTCTCTCGGCTACATGCCAAACAGTGTCTTTTGCATGGGGCTCCTCTTTCCCACCTTCTCCTTTTATGTGCAAAATGTTACCATCCTCTATCTGCACCTTTATATCATCTTTGCTCAAACCTATTCACAGAAATTTGCTCAATCCGGAACACCCATCAAAGACTACGCCAGAATCATCAAAAAGTTGCACAATTTTGAGAAACCCACAAAGGATTCCACTCTATTTTAATGTAAAAAACTAAAGAGGGAAATGGAGAGAGATTTGCTAAATTGCTAAAACAAGAAAACTCAATTAGAAAAATTGGCAAGTCCAAAAGCATGCAACACTTCCACTTGGTAATATTAATATATGAAATTAAACAAAAAGTACAGAACCGATCGATCAACAAAACATCTCAATCCAATTGAGAGAGAGAGAGAGAGAGAGAGAGAATAAGTGGTACCTGGGACGTTGATCTTGAAGATGTGGGCAGTAGGAGATTCGAGCCAGTCCATGAGGGCCGTTGATCCGGACAATTCTCGGAAGATTGGAGGGCTCCAGAAGAAGCGCCTAACAGGGTACCCAAAAACACCATCAGCCATATTGATCGTGATGTTAGCTTGCTCTCTAGCTCTCTAGCTCCCTCGAACTGTATGTTGTTTTGATATATATATATATAAAATATATGGCGTTGGTTATTAATCTTCTAGAAGTGATCCGAGAGAATCCAGAAGGTTCTGTGGGGCTTATCCACTGTCTTTTTTTAAAAAAAATATTGTTTTTCCTTCTCCAACGTAGGAGCTTCGAGAGGATGATGATTGAGGAATCATACTCTACAGCCGGCACCACCGTCCCCAGTGTGAGTGTAGGTTTGATAAATCAGTTAAATTAATTTATATTATTGACGTATAATTTAATTGATTATGGTAGTAAACATTTGCTTTGAAATCATTAAGGACTACAAAAAAAAAAAAGAAAAAAAAGAAGAATAATGCTAATTTTTTCACAAGTCCAGCCTTATTCAAGAAAAAATCAATCCCTAATTTTCAATGTCGTATAACAGTTTATTAAATAACGGATGAATTCAAACCTAAAAAAGTAGACTAGTTAAATGGGTTGGGTTTCATTTGGGCTTGTCTAGTTGTTCATCGGGCCATGAAGCAGGCAATAATTGGCTCCAGTGTAGGTAAGGTAAAGCAAGGCTGGGCTTTAGGCAATACTCATGGGCCAACATAGGCCACGTGAGAATCAGCCTGTGCCCTGCTCATTAGTAATGATTTGATTTTGGTTAGATTTGAGCCGATGTATTTTCTTCTTGAGCTGAACTCGGGCTGAAATTAAGATTTGAGACCGAAATTAACACCTAAAATAGATAGTTGTATGTGATATATATTGATTATCAAACGTTATCTTGGCTGTCGGGTTGAGGAGGATGTGATATGGCTTGATGTTCTCTACCCTCAGTGCTAAGGAATAAGAGCTACCTATGAATTGATTTGAATCTGTTTAACGTAGATCTGCTGTTTAATTTGAAAATTAGTCATAGGTTAGCAGATTTTGTTTGATTCTAGAATGTAATACATCATTTTTTATACTTGTAATCTCATAGCTTCGGCTATAGTTGCTTTAAAGCTTTTGCTCTGTATTATTTGAGCTTTATGTTCGTTTATCAATGAATTAGACTGAATCGATTCTTTAAAAAAAAAAAAAAAAACCAAAATTTTAGTAAGGTGATCTCCCAGTGAATTACCAACATGACCCCACGATTTTCTTTCTGCCACCCACAAAATGGTGCAAGTACATCATCTTTTCTAGAGATTGGAGACAAGCTACCAAAAAAAATTAAACATGATTGATATTTTCAGCAAAAGAGATCGCTGAGAAGTCATAGTTGTATCACATCAATTGAATTCTTATCATATTGAAAAGATAGCACTAAAGTGTTAGAGGATTGGGCTGTCCGGCTTTGAGTTTAATTAATGTAGGCTTTTTAATATATGATGTTCAAATTTCTAGCAATTTAAATAACAAATAATTACCAAAAATCCTTATCCATCTTACTGTGTGGGCTTTTGTCGAGCAATACTTGGGTTAGGTGGCTTAAGTTTAACCAACGATTTTGGTCCATGTGTCCCTAGGCCCAGGGGGAATGTGTTAGACAATAGGCCCATACACAATAAACAAAAGATGTAATGAGAAAAAGAGAAAATAAAAAGAAATTTAACTTTCGACTACACTAATTGTTTTTTCTTCTTATTTTTCCTTTTCACTTTTTTATATATAATCTAATAAATAGTTGTTTATGATCAGAATCAATGTTGCATGATTTATAGTGTGTGAGTTGAGATCCTATGTGTAAAGCTCATGTGACATGACAATCTTAATTTGAAGGCTAGCTAGCTACTTAAAAGTTGATATAATTGCATTAAGAATGTGACATGGTTGAGAAAGTTGGTTGCATATATAGCTGTACAAGATTGTCAATGCTGGATATCAAATTGAAAAGATGGGGCGCCAAGTAAAGTTTGACAGAGTATTCAAGCACCACATATTTATTATATATGTGCATGCATGGTTATAATACACTACCACTTTTTCAAGGTTGTCTCTTTTTCAGGCCATGAATATCACTCTTTTGCTTCCTTTCCTGAAAGATCACAGTGTCTGCTACAAGAAACTCTCATTACAAACAAAGTTTTTCTTCTCTCTCTGTCTATGCGGTTCCTTAACTAGTAAGCTCTGCTTGGGATCCACCTGGTAGGCCAGTCGTGGCATATGCACCATGCATACAACTGTGCAGCTGTGGGGTGAAGAAAATCATAAGGCTATGGAAATTAAAAAAGAACAGCTGAAGCAAGAGATTTTACGCGGTTCGGCCTATAATCTATATTCATATGTTAAAGCTTTAAGAGCAACATTTTACTTCTTATTCAAATGGAGATAATAGAAAATGGTAGATGGAGATTGTTAGAACAGTTTTCTTCAAGATGAATGCGCGTTTTTTGAGATCAACAACTCGTCGATGTGTGCTTTCCAAATTGCTGCAAAAGAATGAAAAAGCGTCAAAGAGTCCGACGGCGTAGATGCCGTGGACACTCCAATGCCAAAATTAGAACCCAAAAAATATTATGCTTTGACGCACAATAATTTAATATGCCTAATTCTTTCTGATCTGAGAGAGAACGTATCTTGTACCTTGTGTAGGGGCCAATTTATAGGCTTGAAGGTTAAAGTTGATTTGAACTGGTTTTCCTTGTTTCGAATTGGTTTAAGAGTTCGAAGTTGAGATAATCCCAAACGATTATCTTGTAAAGATAATCTTTTACGTAGAGATAATGTTGAGCTTTATCTTGGAATGATAATCGTGAATAACAATCTTGTAGAGATAAATAAGATTTCTTTATGATAATATAATCCTAATTGGAAAATATTATGTAGTGATTAATTAAATAGCCCTTGCTATTTAATTAATATTTTATGGGCCTATTCTTGGTCGTTGGGCCCAAAATTTGATGGGCTTGTAGTGTGAATTTATTCCTAACAGAGATCAAATCTCAGAAATAAAATCCCATATATATAGAATATATTCTGACATGAGGTTGCTGAATTGTATGGCTTAGTTTAGCATAAAGGTGTTGGTATGCAACCATGATTGGTTGCATCTATAACTTGTCAAGCCTCTTGGTAATATGTGAATTCGATCTAAATGTAGCTGCTTTCTCTAACTTTATTGTATGATCTTTTTGCTCGTAATTAGCACCACCAAAAGCTGTGGTAACGGGAGAGAAGATATACTATGTGATTCTAATTGGCGTTTTAGAGTGAGAAGGAATGAGCTTTTTTCTTTTCTCTGCATTATGCCAACAGGTAATCCACTAATTAATGCTGGATTCCATTATTTAATTATCTATTAAAGAAGAAAAAGATGGAGTATATATAACTGTGCTGAAACATTGCAGTATATTTTAGAGCAAAACAGCAGCCTTCGGTTGCTTGGTGGAGGCTAATTTGGTTTCCTCTTACAATTCTATGGTTGACTACCCACAATAGCCTTACAAGTTACAACAGGGCAACGGTTGCTTAGTTGGGGGTTATAATAGAAATGTTCTGTGTGTGTTTTGTAGAGAATCTAGTTTTAGTAAAAGAATTTGACGGGTTGTTCTAATTTTAAGGCCCGTTTGGTTTACGAAATGTGTATTCCATTAGAAAAATAAATATATATTACTGGGATTATAGAAGAGGTTGGAACGGAATAATCATTGGAATTGAACCTAAATTACTAAAAAGTCCACATGATTTCTAATTTTTTCAAAACTCAAATTTTTAATAAAAAAAAAACGGTTGAAGGTGTGGTAGCTGACCACCCACAGCAGGCACTAGGGTGGCGTGGTGCCAACCCTAGAGGACCTCAATGTGACCCTCTTGGGGGTGGTGCGGCCACCCCTAGTGCCATCGGGGGTGGTTACCCCTGACGGCTCTTGGAGGGGTGATGATTACGCTATGCTTTAGTGCTTTGGTCTATCCCATGGTAATCATCTTTACTTTCCAAAGAAAAGATTCTTCAAAGTATTTTATGGGAAATTAGAGGTCGGGTTGCTTCAAAATGTAAATTTTTTTTGAATTAGAAAAAATTTTGAATTGCATGTGCAGGAGTTGGGGACTACCACATAAAGAGTCCTAGTTAGATGAGATTGTTTTTGTTTGGTGTACATTGAGGGTACGTAAATTAAATAAGTAAATATTACAGATAACACAAATACAACATCATCAAGGCGAAACATCATCTGCAACTTTACATAAAGAATATGCCATTTTTTCTTCTTCTTCATATTAGACAAAACAGCTTTGTTAAGTGGAAAAGAAAGTGGAATCCTATCCTCCTTTTGTACCCTCTTTTTTAACTTTGTTTTTTTTTTTGGGTAAGTGACCCCATCTCACACATCTTTCCCCATCCTTCCTCTTCTTGGAAAGAAAATATAAATTAAGTTCAAGAAAAAGGAAAAGTAGACATCATTGAGCAAAAACAAAAGAGAGAAGGAAAAGGCCACCAAAAGCAAATCGATTGACCGTCACTTGAGAAGCTTTGAGAGTACTTGAAAGCTGTGGCAGTAACTTTTGACAAACGTATAATAATTCATTTACCTGCATCAGAAGAAGTAACAAAAAACTGAATCTATGGAATCTGCAGCTTTTCCAGTACTTCAAATGCGAATGGAAATGATGGCTTGGAATATTAAACTGAAAGGTTAAAGTGAAGATTTTACCAGGTTCCCCCAACACCTTTCTCATGAATGTTAGGAAAATAATGAGCAGAGCCACTCCAGCTAATAATCCAATGATTATTGCGAATGTCTTCTCACCTTCACTACTAGATTTCTCTGTCAAAAAACAAAAAACGAGCCCAATCAATGTAATCAATTCATGATTATACTTGTATATTTCTTCCTTCCTTCATGGAATTAAATGTACCCTTTTTCCCAAAAGTTCAACATGGCTAAAGACTTTAAAGATCATATTCATCTAAAAAATAATACGACTTAAAAGTAGAACCAAAGCCACATTAATTTGACCAAGATGTTACACAATTAGCAAAGTTGATTAAACTGATCATCACCAAGCTAGAAATTAAAGATCTTTAGAAGTAGTGGTGAAAAAAAGGTTTTTACCATGATATTGATGGCCATTGGAGGAGTGATCATCATGATCAGCACCACCGGTTTGATATCTTGCATAACACTTGGCCAAGAACATATCACCGTAGACGGCCCCGCCGCAATCGCTTTTCAACCGTTCGATCGCGTAGGAAACACAATCTTGACACTCTCCCAAACTCAAATCTCCGACGCATTGAGCCACACCTTGAATCTGCCCCGAACCACCCACTCTGTATGGCCCACCCGCGCCGGCCAACGAGGCCATCACCGCATCTCGACGGCTGATGGAATCCGTATCGTACCCGACGGACGATCCACATTTCTTCAACACCACAGTCTTGTCCTCCACCCCGAGAAAGGTGGCGTTGTCGTACTTGACGTAGCAGCCCTCAAGTTGCACCGCTCCGCCACATGTTTGGGAGCACAACACGCCGATTTGACTCACCGAGCGAGCGACGCACGTGGCGCAGTCCGGCATGGAGAGGTCGCCGCGGCATTGGTAGAGTCCGTAAACCACGTCTTGTGGGGTGGAGCCCATGATGGTGAAATTGTTGTAGGACGAGTAGGTAGCTGAGTTGACTAGGGAGGTGAGGAGCGAGTTGACGTTTGACTCGTAGGGTGAGTTTTGTGCATATTTCTCCTGAGTGCAGCCTCCAAAGACGAAGGAGTCTGTGGAAGAAGAGAGTACTGAAGGAATGGGAAGAGAAGAGAAAGAGACAAGGAAGGCGAGGAGCAGTGACAGGAACTGGCTGCTTCTTCCCATGTTTTCAATGGTTTCTCTTGAGAGAGAGAGAGAGAGAGAGAGAGAGATGAGCTTAATGGGTGTATAATATAAGCAAATTACAGGCCTGGCAGAAAACTCTCACCAGTGGAGCTCATTCATGGCCGGCTTTGCTGCTTTCAATAACATTTAAGTAGAACTTAAATTATGAAGCTTTGATTGGTGACTCCTTACAATTATTGAACCAAAAAAAAAAAAAAACTAAAAATCTTACCTTCCTAATTCCCTTTAATTATTTAAATAACTCAATAATTACTAGTTAAAATAAATCAAGAAACAAGAATTACAAATGATAAATGAACTTTATGTGTAGACGTAACTCATAAGCCGAACCACTTTAATTCTTTAGTCTCTCTTCCTTATTCTCATTTCTATTCTCTAATTATAAGTTCTAATACTAGTATATATAGCCACATCAGATAGAAAGCACATGTATTCCCATGTAACGGGTCTATATGTGTATATATAGTGAAATGTATATGACAGAAACTAATACAATTAAATGTATATATATATAAAAGATAGAAAATAATATGTCTTGAAATGAAATGGCATATTTTATATGTTGATAACTTCCAAGCAGGAAAAGAAAAAGGGAAAAGGTGCGTTGGAAGGGGGGTCAAGTGGGTTTCCAGTACTTTCCACCCTTCGAAGCCTAAAAGGAAAGAAATTAAAAAACATCTGTAGAATGGTGATCCATGTTGCATGGATGTGCATGACTTTCAAGAAGTTGTTTTTAAAAGGCGGAGAGAATCTCATATCTCAAGTAGTTTGTCAGTAAGCACGAATACATAAAGCCTGCTGGAAGCATGATCTGTTTGAAAGAAGCAGAGATTTCAATGGATACGACATATATATAATTTACATGGTAAATCTTTTGAACAACCTCCATTAACGGCTGAAGTGAAAATGAAGAATGACGAAGGCAAGGCCATATAATGGATGCCAGAATGTCTGAAAAATAAAAGATTCTTTCCTTTTTTACTTTTGCCATATACAGTCTGGGAAGAAGACCTCACAGTACCCAAAAGTGAAAAAGGCATTGAGCTTCTTTCCATTCTATATGTTCATGGCTGTCTTTCTATCATACACAACTTTTTGAGTGAAGACAAAAACAAACAACCCCTTCCCCGGCCATCGCACTAAGATCTGTTTGGCTAGCAATAGCATATATATGCAAGAGAATTGAAAGAGGAAATGAAGAGTATTCTGTACTTGTTGTTCCGATCCGGTGCATGAATTTTAGAGCTCCATGTGAGCTTGGAAAGGATCCAAGTGGGCCTAAAAGCCATTTCTTGCTTGCTCACGGGAAAGTTTTAGACACGATTGATCGATCGTTATTGAAGTTTACAAGGAAACTAGCGGTTTTCCCTATTATTCACTTGCACCGCCATACCAATTGGTCCCCCCCCACGTACTGCACTAAACGATAGACACTGCCTCTCTCCTTTCCTTTTTATTTTTTTTTAGTACGTATTAAGCTTTCCCTTCACTGCAGTAAAAATGGTCTTTAGTGACGATCTACAAGTCGTCGCTAATATTAGTCATTATCAGTGACGAGATTTTTTTCAATTATAAAAATAAAAAAGTACGTAGCAAACAAAGGACCATTAAAATAGTGCTAAAGATGTTAGGTTAAAGTAAATCGATGCCTAAATTAAGGCTTAATTAAACAAAGCTGCTGGTATATATACTTTTAGACAAATGAATATTCAACTTGTCAAGCTTTTCTTCCAACTTTCTCTCTCTTATAATGGAAAAAATCAAAAAAAAAAAAAAAAATTAATGCATGGATAAAGTAATTGATTCCAATACGTAATTCTTTATACTATTATCTTTATAAAGTTGATAATATTTAGGAGGCCTACTGTAGTCGATCTGTATATATATCTCCCTTTCCTTTAGAATAAAGGCTGTACGTTGTGCTTTATTTCCTCAGCTCTGTACCCTAGGAGGAGCTGGAATAATATACATATATATATGATGATTTGTGCTTTAGGGGTGACGTTGTCGTCGGTAGGACTACACAGAGACACTGGGGCAGGCTAAATTTATTGCTCGATCGGAGTTGTTGCTCAGATCCGGCTCCACAACAGGACTCAACTTGTGGTCTATGACTTTTTGTGTCCCATGTTTTGTTGGTTTACATAGGTTTTCTGGCCTCTATACACCGGAGGAGCAACTGGAAACAACAAGGGAATGTGATAGAAGGGGAGAGTGTCACATTCAATAATGTCGTTTTAAGTTTATGATACTTTGTCTTGGTCTCCCAGTGCCAGCACTAACTTTCGTGGTGTGTAACACCCGACCAACCGATTGTAGTTGTCATTTTGCTTTCTGGATAAGAGTGTGTTTCTTCATGGGCAGCCCATAACTACTACACGTGTCTTCTTCTTAATTGCTCAAATAAACATTTTATTTTACTTTGGAAACATTTTACGAATCAATATTCACCATCCCAAAGTTTTGAGCTAGCTAGTTTAATTGTTTCCGTTCAAATCGATTTTTCTTTTCAAATTCTTGACAAACTTTTCGTTTAAGGAGTTCATGTAAAATTACAATTAATTATACCGTTTTCCAAAGGTGTTGGGTCATGGCCACCGAGCCACTCTTCTTTGTTAGTCACACCTAAAATTAGAGTGAATGACTCTTTGATTATTTTTTTTAATTTTAATTTTAATTTTTTTATAAATGGGGTAATTGTAAGTTGATTTCGTTAAATAAATTTGACGATGGAATTGGACAGAATGATGCTTTGTTTGGCAAAGCCTTTTCCTTAGACTGTAGTTGATGTAGATTAATGTGAAAAAAAAGTAAGAATATTTGATATAAAAAAGTGAAAATGTAATATGGAAAAGTGAAAAAGTTTTATTTGTAGTGATTTTTTTATTTGAATAATAATAAAAAGTGAAAAAAAAAATTAGAATATTTTGATGTTGATTTTTTTTTTTTTTAAATGGTAATAAACAATAACAAAAAAAAAAAAAAAAATGAAAGACTTTGCCTAACAAAGCCGAACAAACTTAAGAAGCTATGTTGGGATCATAGCTACGATAGCTCCACATAGGGGCCAAAAGCCCAAAACCTTCCCATCCCCTTTGTCTAATTCTGGGAAAAAGGCATTGGGGGTACTTTTGGGCCTGGTAGCCTTATTATGCTTAGTAACCCGAATAAACTATTGGGCTAAGCCCACATTCACAGGTTCAATACTTGACCCATAATGATGGACTCCCAGTCTCCCTCTCTTGTTTTTGAGCCTTTTAAGGCTTTAGAATTATCCGATAATCATCAATCAAACAATTAAAAAATAAAAATAAATAATAAAAACAAAAATGTTATCGAGGATCTTTTTAGCCCCACTGCACAAAACCTTTTAAAGTCTTCGTGGCTAACAACATCATTTGAAAACGTGAAAGACAAATACCGCATCAAATCAAACATCCACGTGATGCCGACATGGAAAGCGACCACTGAATTCATTTACCAATTACCACCACCATATTATTCAACGACAGATCGATGCCAACAGACGAACTCTAAAACAAAAACTTCTTTTATTATCAGAAACCACGTTTACAAATTTTGCGAACATGTCTCTAATTCTCAACTATTCTCGCAGCGTTTCCACCGTTTACCCAAGAAGCTTTGTAATATTTTGGAAAAAAAGAACCAGAAAATGACAACCTTTCCTAGCTTGGGTCATCTGGTCTTAAAGCAACAGCGCTGCTCAACAACTTGCTATTTACAAAATCAGATTTGGCCTCCTAACTTAACGAACAATGGCCAACTTCTTCGTGATCATCATGCTGTTGAGACGTCAGCCGACTTACAAATTTATCTAGGGCCTCCTTCATCCACCAATGTTGACAAACTTCTCTAGCTTCTTGCACACTCATCTGTAGCCATATTATAAACATCAGAGACTTACTAAAAAAAAAACACAAATTTTAGGCAAAGCATTCACATTTGAAAGCACTGTTTTTGCATACCCATTTTCTTTGGCGAAATTTCTTCTCCGGCCAGAAATCTAACTGCTCTCGCACAAGCAAAGGGAACATGTATCCGTCATAGTAAGTATCATGGGTTTTGCTCTTGAAGCTCCATTTACCCAATTCACGCTGCATTCAGATTTTTCATCTGTCAGTCAAATATTCAAGAATCTAATACCTCTCTTGCTGTATCATCTTATTTGGAGATTTTTTTTTAAAAAAAAAAAAAAATTTTAAAACCTGAATTTTGATCCGTTTCTAAACTTGTTTTAACATTTCTGTCAAGCAAACTATATCTCTTGAATATGTTCTCGTTCATGTTATTTAGACCAAAATTCTTCTCATACGTTGTATGGCTTTTCCCTCCACTTCTGCCTGCCATGAAGTAAAACAATCTTACTAGGATTGATATGTTCAGTTGCGGCAAAAGATTTGTTTATATTGAATAATTAAATTCAACTCGTCTTTATCGACTTAAGCTTTTGAAATTGAGTTGTTGAGTCAATGTTCGAACTCCTCGGCTCTAGAGCTATGTTAAATCAAATCATGTCTTATTCAGTCTCACTTATTAGCCTAAGCTTTTGGCATAAATGCCAGAATAGCCACTAACCTCAATAATGCCTCGTACCCCTGCTTCCTCTACGGTCTCTCGTGAAGCCGCCTCTGTTATGGATTCGTCCATTTCCCAACCTCCCTGGTAATTATGTAAACGGATCATGTTAATGAGAGATCAAAAAATTGAAATAATGTGTCATTTGAACTTAATTGACACAATACAACAAGCACATTGTAATCGTATTGAATAATTTTGTATAACCAAGAGCAACAACAATCTGGGTACCTTTGGGAACAACATCCTGTCGCTTTTCTGTGAACTGATGACAAGAACTTCTAACTCTCGTGCTTCTTCCGAGTATCTGTACGGTATACATCTACATAATAGAATAGATGAATCCTCTATTAGCATTCGGCTCAAATTCAATCATAAAATTAACGTAGAAAATATGTTATTTTGTAGTAAAATTAGGGACGACACTGAGACACCCCTGTTTTCCTTAAAACAAAACACATGGACCCATCATTTGTTTTAAAACGAATTACTTTGTGTGTAAGAAACTTTCAAATTTTGAAGAGGTCAAAAAATACTGATTCACATTGCTAAGGAGGAGAGATGATCACACAAGCGAATAGAAATAGATGTCGGCTCGGGGCCCCCAACAACCAAAAAAATAAAGCAATCCATTTCCATCACGCTGCAATTGACTTTCGATCGTGATGCTTTAATTTGACCAACTCAACCAAGAAAAATGTCAAATTTGGGAAAACGTTCGAGGGACATCTCTTGAAAATAACATCAAATGACACTGTTATAGCGTTTAGAAAAACATCGAATTTGCCTTTTCTTTTTCATGAAATTTGCAATGAGTGTGTTTGGCTGCAATTTGAATGTAATTCTAGAACACAACAAGAACATTAAGTCGAAAGTTTTAAACAATTTCTGCACCAATGGCGGAAATAACGAACTTCTTAGACCTTCAAATGCCTCAATGAACGCCAATCTTCAACCATTGCAATCAGAAGGCCAAAGGGACCCCAAAAGAAATCGAAAACTTCCAAGTAATATCAAATTTCCAGAGGAATGAATTAACCCATTAAAGTAAATTTAATGGACGAGGATATTTCAGCTTAATCTTTCTCCATTTCACAAAACAAGCAACAGAGAGAGAGAGAGAGAGACGAACCCTACAACTTGGCGACGACCCTTGTAGTAGCGTTGCAAATGCCTTCCGGTGCGAGAAACCAAAGCAACCATGTTTTCTTGAGACACCAAAGCCACCATTTCCAATTTTTCTTTGTGTGTGGGTGTAGATTCCTGAAAACAAGCCTACAAAAGTGCGATCTCGAAAACAAAGCTCTTGATAAAAAGAAGATGGGGTTGGTTGGTTGGTTCCTATAACTATAATGATCACAAGAAAAACTGGTGATGTTTCTGTTCCTTCTATTTAGTGGATATGATGAGCGAAAAGGGCAGCCGAGCTACCCTTTAAATAATAATACTCGCCACTCGGAAGAGCCTACAATTTACAATTTTCTCATACCTTATTACCTTTAGGCTTTAGATACAGACAACGGGTGACGGGTGACGTCAATTGTGGGACCAATCTTGGGAACTGCTACTTGCATAGTTGCATGCATCCACGTGTTGCTGACGCGTCACCTGACTTTTTTTATATGGTTGTTAGCATTCGACCGAATCGGAAAAAATTAAAGAGAAATGATACAAACAAGACGTAGAGTCTAGAGACATAATTTTGGCTGATTTTTCTGTTGTGTAGTCATTTAAAAAAAAAAAAAATTCTGAAGTAATAACATTCTATATGGTCTTTTTTTTTATTATTTATTTTTTCTTCAAAAAATGTGCATTTTTTTTTAAATATATATATATATATCAAATAAAAAAGGATCACATATGATGTTATTACTTCATTATTTTTTTAAAAATTTTTCATTTTGTTTTTTTTTTAAAATGGGTAACTTCACTAAAAACTCTTAAACTTCGACCCGATTTGACAAACTCCACAAACTTCAAAATCTTTCAATTTAGTTTCATGAACTTTCAATTGAAATCAATTTGGACCCTTCCGTCAGATTTTAAACGTTAAATGACATTTATACCCCTAACTTTTTTTATAAAATTTCAACTTTACCCTTAATCCCAAAACTTTCTTTTTATTTTAAAAAAAAAACGAAAATTAGGGATATTTTGGTATTTTTTGATATTTTTAACAGCTAAATTTGACGGAATAGTCAAATTGAGAGCAACTGAAAGTTTATGAGACTAAATTAAGAGATTTTGAAGTTTCAGAAGTTTGTCAAATCGAATGAAAGTTCAGTAAAATTACCCCTAAAAAAAAAAGACCACATGAAAAAAAAAAAAAAAAAAAAAAAAAATTAAACTAAAATTATGTCTCAAAGTTGTGTATCTATCCTTTCTCTAAAGTCTAAACTAAAGGTAATTTAGACTTGATCCCGGTTTTACAATAAGAAAAGATCGAGAAATGGTATTTTTTTGACAAAATCCATCCCGCCACTTTAGAAGTGACACAAGACAGTGAATCTCACCGTATTTCATTATGAAATATGATAGAATATTTTAAAAGTCTCTGAGTTTACTTTTCTTTTTCCTTTTTAAAGTAAGAGATAAGAACAATTGGTTAAATGAAAACTTATAAGATCACCGGGGCCTATATCAAACAAGACCTAACCAACCACTAAACAGAGAGCTAGATGAGTACAAAGAAGACCCTAAGAATTAAACCACCGTTTATTAGCCGACAAGAGATGGAGTCTATCGAGGGAGTTAAGTTTGGCTGTGATCTAAAATAAATAATTTAAAGTTTGTAAATCTAACACTGCATATGATTTCGTATTAATTTCATGTGCACGGTTAAATGCACAAACTTTAAATCTTGAACAGAAAATAAAGATAAATCATATTCTAATTATAAGACATGATTCTTTTTTTTGCCACTAAGAAAAACAGACAAGTGAACAGACATACCGTGCTTATAGTGTCTTTTATAGCACATATTTTACGGGATATTTACCCACAGCCAAACCTAGGCGTTGGCCTCTTTTAATTCGAGAGTAACATTGCAAAGTTTTTAAATTGAAATATCCAATATTGAAAAATTTTAAAGTTGAGAAGCGTAATTTCAAAAGCAATGAAATAGTAAAAGTGTAAGTGAAATTATCCACAAAATTGATTTAATGGGAAACTCTAGATGGAATGCACCAAAGTCCACACTTGGTACCAAATGGTCTATAAAAGAATATTTAAATCCTTTGTCTACAATATATATATATATATATATATATATATATATATATATGTATTTTTTTTTCTATACCATTGCTTCAAATGTGCGTCATGCCGCAACTTGTAATATGAAAATTGAAATTAGTTTCCAATATTGGTCATTATATATATATTAATTGGTCATATAGTAGTACTAGTTAGTGATTACACCTCGGAGTTTTAATATAAGTGGTTGGATATGACTCCACTCTTTTATGTGACGTAATTCGGAGCATGTTTTAGATTCATGAAAATCTTAGGGGATTCTTTAGGATTTCTTTATGATATTTTACATTCATTTTTTCACAAGTATATATATATATATACTTTACTTTTCTTTTAAATTATCCTATTGTTTTATGGAACAAAATTAAAATATAGGAGATATACTTTGAGGTTTATATTGTACTAGGGTATTTTGGAAGAAACAAATCTGCAAGATTCTTCTCATATTTTTTGAAAATCTTATCCCATTGTATCAAACTAAAAGGGAACGGGATCTCCGGTCCATTATGGACTGGAGGGTATCCATTTTATGGCTAGGATTTCTTTAAAGAAATCCTAACATCACAAATATGTTATGTGTCTTTTTAATAAAAAAGAAATCCTAGCATCACAAATATGTCATGTGTCTTTTTAATAAAAAAATATTAATTAAAACTTTAAAAAATAAAATAAAAACTAAAATAATAATAAATAAAAAAAGATGGTGGCCGGCAACCCCATAGGGGGTGGCCAACCACCACGGTTGGACCTGAGGTGGCCGAAGCCACCCCATGGCCCATGGGGGTGTTCCTGCCACCCCTAAAGGTCAAAATGAAAAAACAAAATATATAGGTTGAGATTTGAGCGTGGTCCAGCCACCCTCAAGGGTTGTGGGGGGTTCAGCCACCCCATGGCCTTTGGGGGTGGTTGGACCACCCCCAAATCCCAACCCTATATATATATATATATATATATATATATTTCCATTTTGGCCGAATCACCCCTAGTCCAACTGTGGTGGCCGCCTACCCCCCAAGGGGTTGCCAGCCACCATCTTTTTTTATTAGTATTATTTTAGTTTTTATTTATATTTTAAGTTTTAATTAATATATTATTATTTTTTTATTAAGAGGACACATGGCATATTTGTGATGTAACCATGAACTAGATATCAAAGACCATTTTTGGCCCATAAAAGTCTTAGGTGGCAAGAGGCTATAGGCTTTACCCTTAATTGTTGTGGCCCAAGCCACTGATGAACCTATAGCCTATTGCCACCTAAGACTTTTATGGGTAAAAAATGGATTTTTTATTGCACTATAGCATATTTCAGTCCATAATTAATTGGAGAGGATCCAGATCCAACTAAAAGAGTGTGTCACATTGGCCCTGTTTGCCAATGGCCCTGGGCTAGTACTGTATCAGGGCCTCCTTCAATCAAAAAAAAAAAAATCTTTTCACCTCAAAATTAATCACAACATCTCTACTTTTTATACCACATCAATCATTTTTTTTTAATTATTCAAATAAAAAAAAATTACTACAAAACAATTTTTTTTACATTTTTCCATATAAAATATTTTTTTTTTTTCACTTTTTTCCCCAAAATATTTTCATTAAAACCAATCAAATACATATTCTTAAAAAAGTGCTACAGTACAGTACCAGCCCAGGATCATTAGCAAACAGGGCCATTAATTTTGTGAGAATCTAGATGCCGAATAATAAATGTATTAATTGGTCAGTGTGAACTATGAAGGTGCCTATTGAGGCATAAAATTGAAGTCATTTTCACATTTTCGGTGGTCAGAGACTCATTGCTGACATATATGACCTGCCTCTTTATTCTGTGAGCTACTGAGCCTCAAAAGCTGTTTATGATTTTACTCATGTTTGTCATTTTAAAACTTCTAGAGTACGGTATCACAAAATAAATATTTATGTAAAAAATAAATAAAAAACGAATTTTTTTTAAAATATATATAAAAAAGACTTGAATATTATAAGGACATAGAAGTCAACCATTGACGCAGACGGACATAACACATGGTTTGAATCTGGGTTTATGGTCTCACAAATATTAATTATTAAACAACCCAAGAATTGATATATCCGCAAGTGCATTAAAGATGGCAGTACTATATATATATATATATATATATATCCTTCTAGAGACGGCACAAATTAAATTCTTTTTCTTACTCCTTTTGTCTCAATTAAAATGTTTTTCTATAGTTGGTAAAGCAGTAGGATATAAAGTTCAATTTTTCTCTTTTTTTCTTAGTGGTCACAGGTTCAAACTCGTTTGCGATAGTAATCCGCGAATTAGATGCTTCTAAGAAGGAACTTTACCAACTTGTACTTTGATAAGGCTATGACGACAGATTCGCCTTTTCAGGTAGTAGCTATAGTTCAAACCGAATATTCTACAGCGGATGGAAACTCCGATGGTCATGCCCAAGGAAAAAAAATTACACTGATCGCCTTTTCCCGTCTTTTCAATTAGGAAAAAAAACAAAAAAAAATTCTAGACATATGGGTAAAACGATCATAATCAAAAGAGAAAGTTATTATTATTATTATTATTTTTTTATTTTATTTTATTTTATTTAAATTGATGTCATCAATAATGCAGAGTCAATATAATTAATAATTATATAATTTTAACCAAAACTCTAGTTTGGGGTGATTATTATTAATTAATTTTTTGTTGGTTTGTCCAAGAGCTTTGAATTTTAATAATGAGAAGTTTGTTGTCTTTTGCGCCGAAATGGTTGGAGTCACGCATTATATTTATTTGTATGCATGGAAAAAAGCATGCATCTCCATCCCGATTCCCGCCCACTCTTGGAGAAACTTATGGCAAGAAAGTCTTTTCTTATTTATTTTGTGTAATTTTCAACTCTCTATCGTCTGTCAGGGGCAGTCAAGTCGGTAACGCATGCGATGTGAATAGTCATTCCTGGCCCTTCTCTACTGATCCCCGATTGGTCGGTTACATAGATGTCGGTTGGATCATGGATGTGGCGTTTAATATCAATTCTTATAGGTTGTTCGAGTACTAATGATGTACTTGAAACTAAAGTTTGGATCCTCTCCGATTTAAATACTCGGACGGGAAATAATTTAGTTATCGTAAAAGTAAGAGTAGGAGTAGAATTGTTCCAAAAAAATATAAATAGACAATTTTACCCTTATTTTTTATAAGAATTAAATCATTTCGAGTTTATTTAGACTGAAAATGATCATAAGTCAGAGTGAGAGTGTGTAAATTTCTCTAACATCGATTGATTAATTATAAATATTGTGGATTAGTAATTTATGATTGATTACACATTTGCATAAATGAATGAGATGAATATAGTTTAATAAAATAATGTATTATTAATCATTAATTAAGACAATAATTAATGTTGTCGTTGACAATGATAACGAGACTCATTGCCACGCAACTTCCCCTTTTGCATAGCATTTGTGGAAGGTGGAATGTGATGATAATCCTATTTTAAAGGTAGTGATGGTAAAATGGAGCACGAAAGGTAGCCAGCGCCATGGAGGTTGGAGAAGAAGGTGATTGTGTATGATTAATTAATTAAGTGCAAATCTCCGTGCATAATCCCTCTTTCTTTTTTTCTGAGCAAAAGTAGTTAGTCAGGAAGACTAATTATAGCTATCCTAACTAGACGTAACTATAATAGCACCTACTCGCTGGAAGCCGCACAGGAGGGGTCTAAACAGTAAAAACCACAGGCACTCTCCAGGCATCATTGCAGAGATTTGAACCCACGCTTAACCACTTAGAAACTTTCTTAGATCACTGAACCATCACTCTTGATGGTGCGTAATCCCTCTTTTATTTTCGTGTAAGTTAAAAGGTTCATGAGTTATAAAATTGCAAAAATCAACAAAATTATTGTTAACAGTTAACAAATTAGTTTATTATTATTATTATTATTATTATTATTTGATGAAACAAATTATTTATGCTCACCTATCTAGAAGATAAAAATGTTGAATAATTGATACTTGTTGGCACACGTGCGTTTTGGAGTGTTGTCCGGAATCCGGATATGTCAAGCCCAAAATATGTGTTTGCCAAAGTCTTCCTTCTGTTCTTTTCTTTTCTTTTCTTTTACTTTTTCTTACAAAAAAATAAAAAAATAAAAAATTATAAGCTCATATTACATTTATATCGCACGAATCAAGTTTTAGTACTATTTTTTAAAAAAACAAACAAAATAAGAAAAAACTTTGAGAAAATAAAATGTTGGACATTTAAGTCTAGTGGAGGTGGTGTAATTTCAAATGAACATTTATGCACTTTGAAGAGACTTTTCATCTTCTTCTAAGCATTTAATTCAAGTGGACATCGGATAAAAGAGTATGCACGTCGAAGAATACGACTTTTATTGTTGGATAAGATGTTTGACTTTCATAAATGTAAAAATGAGAAAAACAAACACAAACAACTCGAACTTTTTAAGAATTTATGAACGTTGAAATTTTTATAAAAGTGAATAGTGAGACTTTCGGAACCGATCCTTTCAATTGGTAATTGCTTTTATCATAATTAGGGACCTTAATTTGAGATTATTTATTTACTTTTTATTATAACAAGGGCCTTAATTACATAGTATTTAGTATCAGAATTAGACATCATGTCGAGTATGAAATCGAACACCACTAATCGAGTATAAGATTGAAAGCGTTGTGACTTTATGGTCGAGTTATGGAAGGGACGACCTAAAAATTAAATCGTTAAATTGATAAATAAGTGAAATCATCAATAAAGTGAGAGTTGTAACATAATTGGCTAATGTCAATGAAGCTTAGGATGAGACAAAAGAATGACCTAAATAGTTGGGTCATGCTTTTCTTACATTCAACAATATATTTTTGCATGTCTACTCCAAATTTCCACCATTATCAATTAACTTATTTATTTGTGAATAATTTCGACCATTATTTAGCACCTTAATTATAATATATGAAACCTTGGGGCTGGGAAGACAGCCGTACATGTGAGTGGTGGACACGAAGAAATCTGCAACCGAAATTGGCCTTTGATTTTGGCGCATGCACTTTCTCTTTACGCAACATCCACTACTAGTTGCTCAAGTATGTTTTTTTTCTTTGATTACTTCCACGACTTCTAGAAATTAGTTGTTATTAGGTATTTAGGTTGTCCTTTTCACTTTTTCTCGCACACAAACCTAACAACTCTGCCATCCAAACTTAAGTGGTAGCTTTTCTTCGCATCAAATAAACCAGTGGTTTTCACACCCCCAATGGGCCAATATGACCGACCCTTTCTTTTTTTTTTTCTTCTCTAATAAATTTGAAAATGATTTTGGTTGCAATTTCGTCCACTCACTGGAGCTTGAAAGTGGAAACAAGTATATATAGAGTTCAGAGTTGTTAGGGAGCAATGCATATCGTGACGCGTGTACTGTTTTCAGACTTTTTTTTGTTGACCTTTTCCTTATACAATGTGCAAGTTTGGCTATTATTTCCTAAACGTATAGCCAACGAAATTTGAGTTTAATCTACCATTATTTTGTATCCATTTTATTTTGAGAACCTTCTTTTTTCTTCACCCCAACCCCACATCGAGTCGACAGATCGGTTGACTTCCAAGCTTTCTTACGTGTTTTAAAGAAGTTTTTAGGAGTCAAAAAATCATACAGCGTCGTTTTCACCGCCGAAAGTTTTTACCTTTTCAACATTCTTCTAGTAATTATTTCAGTAATAATTAAGCGAGCAATATTTTTTTCCTTTTGCGTGTCTCACGCCTATCTCTCACCTCACTTGACCCTTAAAGAGGCAAATGTGAACTTCTTTTTATTTTACTCTTTCACACTCTTTTCTTTCTTAGACTTTTTTAATCTTCTTCTTTGTTTGCTGATCTGCTCTTGTCTGCCATTGCCCATTTATTCTATATTTTTCTCTAGATTGCTAAGCCAACTGCAAAGTGCAAAATTCTTTCAACTCTTTAGGACTTTTTTTTATGACTTGGGATTTGAGAATAGAATGTGATGCATAATTCTTGGAATAGAGTGTTCTTACCTCTCTTTAAGAGATTTACATTCATATATACTTATTGACATTACAAACAAACTTCATTTGCTACTCATCAATCTCTTCTCTTATATTACCTTGCAAAAATCTCGAGTCAAGTTTGTATTTTTCTTTCTGAAAAGGGTATAAAAAAACTATTTCTGAAATGAGAAAATAGGGTTCGTGTTGCTCAAAATGAAGAATCATATTATGATTGTAAGACACTTATGAAATTCATTTAAATATGAAAGATTATGGTTAAGTTGTGCTGGGATTTTGCTGAAAGATTATGATTAGGTTAAAAACCCCTAGGTTAAGAAACGATCAGTTCTCATAACACAATCAAGAAGAATCATAATTATCTCTTCATCTTTAACAAAGACAATCACTGGACCTCCGAGTACTGTCATTAGAATGTCAAAAGAAGAGAATTACACCACCTGCTTCATTACATCACAATCCTCCCAGAAAAAAAAAACAAAAAACAAAAAAGATAATGTAAGAGCTAATGATAACTAACTCACACACACACACAAGAGAGATAACTAGAATGTACAGCGCAAAGGATCCAACTAACCCAACTCCAGAAACACACTTATCCTAGAGCTCTCATGCACACCCTCTGTACAAAAGCGGCAGCCTAAATAACCAATCATACAACAACATCTATTAGTGCTAAGGAAAATATCATGGCATAGGAAGAGGGTACTATCATGTCATGGTCAACCCACACATTCAGAATACTGATCAGATTCTTCAGAATCTTCCTCAGATGTCACCTCAGACCCTTCTTCCTCTTCATTATCATCTTCAACAATCCTGATAGATCTACTGGCAGTCATCTTGGTCAGTGCTGCAGTTTTACTCGCCCTCTGTGATCGCATGCTTACTGCGCTAGGAATGATAGGAACCACTGAAGTGGGTGAAACTTCTTCATCAGAAGAGCTATCTTCAGGCTTCACCCGTTTCCTGGAACGGGGTGGTCTGCTCGAGCGGGGGACTGGTGTTTGTGGAATACCAACAGAGCAATCACTGCCCAGATTAAACTCTACATCTAACCTCCCTATCATTCATAAAGGAGGACAAAGAATCAGACATATTTTAAGTAGAAAAGAAAAACAAATAAAAAGATAACCATATCGACTATACTCTAACTTGCATTTGTCACCGACACTGCAGCTAACTCATTAAAATTTAAACTGCATATATTATCCAGCAAGTGCCTTGGGTCAATTAAATTTACTTCCAATACTTCCATGCTTAGGCTAGCAATTATCATGCTACTGCATTATATGAAGCAAGTGGTAGTAAGATGATGATCATTTATCCAATAGGGTTTCTCATTCTTGTATTGTCTTTTGGAACAATTTGCCCGATCCAAAAGTTACCGATGCCATATGCCGCACAACACCAATAAAGAACTGTTGTTCCCTAGCACTTCTGCAGAGAAAGTAAAAGTTTTTACCCAAAATAGAATCAGCTTGATCTTGCAACAGTTCCTGTTCTGGTTGTCCATCTACTGCCTTAAGACGATCAGCCATCCGCTTCAGTTCCTTCACAAGATCCTTCTCTGCCAAGACAGATTCAGCTACATGATTTAGGAGCCTCCTCATTAACTTTATTGCCCCTTGTTCTGATGACCGAAAATGGAGCAAGACAAGTACTCTACATAGTGCCGAAACGTATGCCTTCTCAGCAGCTGTCTTCTTTATATGGAAGCTTGCCACCTTGACAATCACAAAAAAAATATAAGTTTAAGGCCTGCAAAATTCAATTCAAGTATTCTTCCCAAAGGACATCTGTACCTAGGAATTTTACATATAACACCAATCTCTAACAAAGCATGCGTCCACAGTTTTTACTCAGCAGAATATGTTACTCTTTAATAGTTAATCTTCTTCTTCCTTCTTCTGTCAACAGCATTCTTCAATTACTTACCACTAAGGATTAGGAATTAGGATCATATGTGATATTCATGTGGCTATTTTCTTGTATAAGCGTTAGAATTATTTGTAAAACTGTGTACAAGATCATTAATCATTATGTTTAGGTTGTCTATGCATGTTAAATATTACATATCAAATTACAATAAAAATATATCATATAATCAGCCATACATAATTTGAAATTATAATATTTTAAATTATGTAGTTTATTGCAATTATAAGTTATATGCAAAATTTCAACATGATATTATAACATAGATTTTACTAATTTTGGGTGTTCTTCTAATGCTACAACCAAGCAAATGAGTAGGCATATTACTTTTATTCCTAAAACTACAAATTCCCAGGAATAGCAATGCCTATTCCTATAGTAGTTTCAAACTTTCAATGGTTATTCCTATTATATTTTTATTTTGCATAAAAAAAATTCCGATAAAGAACGGGGTTCTCAAACAGCCATCTAAGTTAAGAGGATTGATGAGACTAGCATGGTTGGATCACTGACTAGATGATAAATACTTTTTTTTATGCAAGTAATTATTTCGAGAAAACATCAAGGGTGACCAGCTTTGTGGGGAGAACAAATTATATTCATAGACAACCCATTGGAAATCCTAAAAAGTATTCGTAACTTATATTGTAATAGGAGCTTCAGCAAGGTTAAGAACCAATCATATAGTAATTGAATCTAATAATTGTAAACAATTACCTCTACTGCAATGCGAATTGCAAGTCCCTCTTGGCCACACTCAAGTGGAGGTTCTAGAGAACCATCTTGTTCTTCTGGTAGTTCCCTTCTCCCATTTTCATCCTCTCTTGCAGTTTCCTTTTCATATAATGGAGCCTGCATCATCTGCAGCATAAAACGTGATGCTTGGATTGCACGCTTACGCATATTAGACACCATAAGTGTAGAACCCCCAGCATTGCCATTGATGCCAGGCCACATTGAACGTATGACAGGAATGAAAGACTTGGACAAACATTTCTGCATTTACAGAACCAAAATAGTTAGGTCATCAACATAAAACAAAATTCAGTCATAATTATCAGCAATTCATATATAAGACCTCATCTTGAAACTTGTGTTACTTGCCTTATGAATAGCAGAGAGGGAAGGGTAATGCTCAAAGAACACAGATAAACACTGCTTAAACCTGGTCAAAAAGCCAAGGAGAACAAACTTATATGGCTAAACCTTATACAGAAGACAAAATGACTGAAAAGAAATTTGCCTACCTCTGCAGGTGTTTTGTTTCAGTGCTGAAATACAAGTTAATGAGCTTAGCCAAGAGAGAGGGATGTAAAGAAGCTGGTAAGCTCGGATAGTTCTCACTTTGAAGAAGAATCTTTGCAAATCCCTCCCCAAGAATAGCTTGAACGGACTCATATTCATCGCTTGCTAAAGAGTTGTCCCAGTCATCTTTGTCAATTCCAGCATATAAAAGATCAAGCATTTGAACATTCGAACTTTCATCTATATCAGAAAAGTTTACAGGACTAAAAGCCTGCTTATTATCTCGAATTTTTGATGAGACGTCCACACCCAAGGCCCCGTCAACTTCCTGAGGCCCATGCCACATCCCAAGATCAATTAATGCCTTACAGGCCACTACACTAATTGGAGTGGGACCATTAATAAAAGAAAGCCTCAATTGCTTTACTATTTCCTCACTTGGCTTCCTCTCTAACAAGCCAAAAAGCCCAAGACCCCTGACAGCTATCCTCTGCACATCCAAGTGAACATGTTTTGCCTGCAATCAAAGTCCTTACCAGCAGTTAATACCACAGGGGAAAAAAGCTTTGAACTACGTTATATACACAATTTAAAGTGTGGGGAGCATTTGAATTTGACAGATACATGGACATGGTAAAAGTTATGGAAAAAGTATTTCCTCACTGGTGTCTTTATGTTGCATTGAGGAAAGGCAACATATTCTCACTTCTAAACAATGTCCTATATATGTTATTTTATTGAATTGCATAGATATTAAACATTATTTGAAGTATATATTTAATGAAGTATCTTCACAATACAGTTCATTTTGCTCTAGGGTGTGCGCAGTGAAAATTTACATTTCAATGATTGAGCCCCCTCCCCATGTCCCATGGTTTGTAGATTAGACAAATCCTGCTGCTTATCACACAGGTGTACTAGACGCTCAGACTCCTACCCAGATCCATTTAGCATACATCATAACAATATTAAAAGGAGAAAAGAAAATAGAATACTGAACATAAATTCATTACCCCTGGAAGCAATAAGGATTTCAGTAGTTCAGCAAGTTCAATAGCCCGTCCTTGAAGCAAATGGAATGGTTTTGCATTTTCCAAGACAAGGCTTGTCACAGCAAGAGTGTGCATCCACTGCATAGCATCTGCTGTTCTCTCTCTGCAAGGCAGAGCAAGCTCTTCTACAACCCCAAGAATAATTTCTTCAAATTCACCATTAGCAGCATGGACTTTCTTTGCTAGCCCAGACACCGAACCAGCCCATTCTTTGTCTCCACCAAGATTTATTCCATCTCCTATGACAACCATGTTCCCATCATCATCCACTTCATGCTCAAGAGGTTTGTGCAGCAGTTCCTGCACAAATGCACTAGCAACCTTCCTGATTGTAGCATCAGAAAAATCAAGCATTGCACCAAGCAATAGTAGCTGTCGAGATGCAAAACGATAATTTGGTCCTGCATATATTAGTTCAAATTAGGACACATAATTGGATGTAACTGACCCTCATGTCAACCAAATGAGCGTACACCCACCAGCATCAATATGAGCTTTCACCAAATCTACATAATCAGAAACTGTTGCAGGAAGAATTCTCTCTAGAAGGTCATTACTGTCTGAAGCTTCTGCTGCATAAACTGCTGCTTCAGTGCCCATGGTAGCAGCAGCATCAGAGCCTTTTGCCTGTTGAATCACAGTTATGATTCTTATATGATCAGAACGAAGTATGGTAGATTTAGTTTATGCAACTTCAAGAATTGATTACAAAATTGTAACCATGAGAGATGCAACAAACAACCCAAAAACCTTGGTAACTAAAAGAGACACATTATTTTTTATGAACTTTCATTAGCACAATTATTTACATTATTATTACTAATTGCAAAAATCCATTCCTGAAAATCACAATTCTTCCCAAAGAGAAAAAGCACATTCTAACAAACGGGATAATATGAATTCTGGCAGTTGCAAGAGATTACTTGAAATGATTGAAACAGGTAGGTTGGCTACCATGTAGGGTTAGGACTACATGCAGTGAGACTTATACTGCTTCCTTATATTCAAATAATAGAGTCTAGGATTAGAACAGTTTGGAATTTAGTCATTAGTTTGAGAGTTATACATGTTTTTATGCACCGGTGGCAGAAAAATCTACTTGCACCTGGAAAAGTTAAGTCAGTTTTGAATTTAGTCAATAGTTTGAGAGTCATTAATAAGTTTTGAATTTAGCCATTAGTTTGATAGTCATTAACAAGTTTTTGAAAAATGAAACATAGAAACTCACTTGCGCTTCAGTCTGCAAGTGCCTGCATACAGTTTTCCAATAAAGAGCAACCTCTGCCTCCATTAGCTGGATGCCTGGGATGCAATCCACCGAGTCCCCTAAAATCATTAAGGAAAAGCATAAGGATGCTGTAAATTACAAGCCCAGTCCTAATTCTCTCAAATTATAAGCCATGAAACAGGTGAACATTTCAGCTTAAATAAATCAGTGTGTTTTAGGAGCCATAGGACACCGCCACGGCAGATTTACATGAGCCAATATGTTCTATATATTACTTTGGACTATAAAGTATAAACTTCAATTGCTCTACCCTGTTCCTAGACCATACAATTTTTAAATGTATATAAAAAATGCATCTTACGTTCTATCTTTCTAACCACTCAAGGGTCATGACCAACAAGGACATTTTCATCATGTACAGCTCAGCCAATCCGCAAATTCTATTTTTAGATAGATGCCAATTTTAAGATTGTTGTAGCAGGAAAGGGTTTAGCAAAGATACTTGCTAGTTTAACCAATCTCATGTCAGGACCCACAACTCCTTACCCACCCCACCTGGCATGATAAATTAACCTATCTTTTACGTCTGACTAGTTAAGTAGAAATACTACAAAGCTCAACCAACCTTCCATTCCGTCAACTCTTGACGACACATATTGCCGAATACTTTCACCATCATTCAGATTCACTAACCCAGCTTTTAATAAAGCCTCCATCACAGCATTTCCAACCAATTCATATGTTTCAACATCAAGATACTTGAGAAGTTCTACAGGGTCTCCACTGCAGCACTTAATAAGCCACTCATCTTTCATTAACTTAATACACTCCTTAGAGACAGCTGGAGAACGATCAGCTAGTCCTCTCTGAAGAATTATCGTTCTGAGCTTGATGCTACAAAATAAAACAAATAAATTTGAAAAAGAGAATATGTAAAAATTCATAAAAAGACTATACATAAGCAGTATGCTAGCCAACTGGAAAAGCTAAACCAGTGCAAAACTCAAAACTCCACATTAACTAGGTTTTAAAAGTATGTAATTGCCATTGTTAGTGAACTCACACACTATAAATTACTTTAGTAGAATCAAAACACACAGAATTTATACTGCAAAAAGTATATCAATCATGGAAACAAGAGTTCATTGGTTTACCATGAGGTTAAAGAAAAGGGGAGAATAACAGGTATAGTGACACCACATTTACCTTAGGCTTTGAAGAGGAAATTTATTAGCAAGAACGCAGTATGCTGTCTTGCGCACTGACTCGCTCACATCCACAGTGCAATCAACAATTACTTGGGCCGTTGTATTTGAAGGAGGCAATGATAGCACTATTGTCTTACGAACCTCCTGCAGACATGCCATAGCCTTATAGATGTAGAAAGCACTACAATATTTCATCTAATAAACATAGAGATCAATGTTTTGTTCCTAGGCCTCATAGTAAAAGAACTTTTATCCATTTGGTAATAGCATGATTACTGCCTGTGGAAAATAGAAAGTTAGAAAAAAAATGTAGTATTAAATGCATCCCATCCGCTTGTCCTGCACTACCATACCAGCATTGTCCTTACTTTTTGCTTAAAAGAGTAGAAGTACCATACAAGACATGTAATTATGCCAAGAGAAAGGGTATTCTTGTGAAAGTAAACAAAAATAAGTCATGACTTTGACCAAGGGAAAACATTTTGGGACATTTCAATTAAGTCAGCATCAACAAAAATATATTGAATCGAATCAGTAAGGAAACTCACCGCATTCTGTTCTAGGGGAAGCACCTCAAGAAATAAATCTAGGATATCACTGTTCTCACCATCATTTGCAAAGCGTGATAGAGCCCTGACTGCAAATGTACGGATTACAGGGACCTTGTCCCTTACTCGCAGCATCATGCAATCTATCACCTCGTCCCAAATTTCATTGCTCACTTCCACATCATCTGGCAACCGCATGATGATCTACAAGTGCAGGAATTTCATATGAAAGCACAAAAATAAGTTCCCAAGACTTTTACTATGAAAACTCTGGTAAGAAATAACATTCAGACTAACCAAAATGATCTTTCATGACAACATACCCAAATGATGTGCAAGATCTAAAGCAGTTGAATTTGATGTTTCTAGACAAACTAAGACTAGTTTCACTTTCTCGAAACTAGGACTTCAAAGAGACCAGCATTTGCAAGCACAAGTATGGGGGAAATATTATGAAAAGTCTACTCTAAGTGCAAATCCAGTGGAACAATTAAAACCCGGTTCAGAAGCTTTCTGAAAACATTTTCTATCAGAAAAAACGTTGTCCCAAATGCTAAAAGGCAAGCCTCCAAGAGCCCGACTGCTCTAGGGAAAAGCAATACTATTAAAATACCCCCTGTTTCAACATTTACCACTAAGTTATGCGATGCTAAAACTACAAGAACAATCAGACTCGAATTTCATTTACCATACCACTCCTCCACTCTCTGATCAAGCAAACAATGAGTAATATTGCAGAGTTTGCACCACCTTAATTTTTAATATAACAAGAACAACAAAAACTAACTGTGCAACTTAATGAACGAGTAGGCAAAGATCATAGTCCTTTGGCAAGACAGTAATGTAGCTTAGAAACTTATACGAACAATATTTAATATCCTCTCTTGTCCTCTCCCTCCATACTACCAAACGTAGTGTAAAATCAAAATTCCCTTCCAAGTTACCAATTTAAATTGGTCACCCACATTTTTAATTTCCACCTATCCAAATCGACAAAAACAACTCCGCAGCAACATAAATACAGTAGGTTTCTGCAGAATCCATCTATTCCATCTAACATTTAAAATTTATTTTCTACACCTATTTCTTCAGGTTTTTTTCTCAGCGACAAAACAGGTTAAAACTGTTAAAAACCTGAACAAGTACAAAGCCAAATTTCACTCCCTAAAATTTTATGTTATTTCCCCTCAATTTTCTAAGAAATCATCCACGTCAGATAGTCAAGACAGCTTCATTCAGCTCAATTAAAAAAAAATACCAAATCATTCAAACTCCTGATATTTTTCCTACACTTTCCCAGCAACCAAACACCACGAAAAACCTACACCATACCTCCGAAACAATCTGGCACGCTCGAAACCTAGCGGTCCTGTTGGCCGCCACGGCGGCGGCCAGAAGGAACCTGAGGAACTCCTCCAGGAACGCGTCGCAATCAGAGACATGGTCGGGGTCACGGGCGCCGGCAAAGACGGAGACAAATCGGACCACGCGCTCGGTGGAGGTAACACGCCGCTGGAAGCTGAAGAGGGGGATTAGGGTTTTGGAGAAGGCGGAGAAGAATCGGGCCGGGCACGACGATCTGGATCGGACGGCCGAGAGCTCCTTGAGTTTCCGGTTGTGAGTAGCGTAGGAGGTCCGCGTCTCGTCCAGGATTTTCGCTATTCTCTGCTTCAATTGCCTCTGTTCCTCTGTCTCCTCCGCCATTTCTCTCTCTCTCTCACACACACAAATTGGATCTAATGCTCTGGTTAACGTTTTTTGAATTCGAGCGGGAGTTGAAGGACGCGAAACGACTAGTCATGGGCCGGACCTTGCACTTGTTTGGGCCTCATATTTCTCCTCTTTTTTTTTTTAAAGCATTTCTGTTTTTTTGACTGTAACACCAAACCCGAATTGTATTTTCTACTCTCTGACGTGGTCATGTGCGGACTTAAAAATTAAAAAAATAAAAAATAAAATAAAAAAATAAATTGAAACTTTTTAGCTTAGAAAAGACACGGATGACTCTCTTCTCTTCCCACATTTTCACACAAATCTCTCTTTCCTCTTCCCTCTTCCCTCACCCCTCACCGACGGCCGACACCGTTTACTGGTGGACACCGAAAGAGGTACCTTAGTCCACGTTGCATACGCTGCAAGCAACACGTTGCTTTAAACGACACCGTTCACTTGTGGACAGGACAGCTTCACTGCTGATCTCTCTCTCGCTGTTGCTCTTTCTTTTGGAGGCTCTCTTTCGTTGTGCAAGCAAAAGAACGATGGCGAGCAATCTGTGCCGTTTATTCTCATCAAGCGCTCTCAAGCTGACCTTCTCCCACACCAGATCCGACCAGCTCACTCGCTCGCTGTCGAACTCAGTGAACCGACTCATCTGCTCCGCGACTCAGCAGCCCCATCCGCTCGAAGAAAACCCTAAGCAGAGACTACGGAAAAGGATCTCCAAAACGAAAGCCAGGAAGAAAATCAAGAAGACGACGAATGACTACGACGACAATGGCAATTTTGTGAATAAAGCAACTGGCGAGGTCGGTGGGCCCCGTGGTCCGGAGCCCACCCGGTTCGGCGACTGGGAGAAAAACGGCCGGTGCTGTGATTTTTAAGATTTGAGAAATTTATTTGTATTTTGCTTTGGTGATGCGATGTCGTTTTGCCCAAATCACATTTTGATGGTTGGGGTTTCGTATTTTGAAGAGAAAATCAATTATACTGTTTTTGTTTTCTCTGAATTTACCGCGAATCTAGATTCTTCAACTCAAAATTGAAACCACAATGGGGTCTTAAACCTAAATAGTTGAAGTGGAGGGGTTCTGCTGAGACAAAGGATTGGGTGTAGCCGTGTAGGAACAAAATTGAAATGTTATAAGCAGGCTAAGCAGCTGAATATGAATCAAGTTGCATACCATATTCGCATTCTATATTTATCTCATTTTCTCAAATTTCAAATAGAGTATTAGAATTTGAAATATACATGTGAAGTCTTATATGAGCTTGTTCATAAAAGCTAATCGAGTCGAGCTGAATTTATATAAATATGTATTGTTTAATAATCAACCTTAGTTTCGTATATGCGAACTGAATTTATATAAATATGTATTGTTTAATAATTAACCTTAGTTTCGTATATGCGAACGGCCGTTTAATAATCAACTCAAACTTAATTGAGAAGTGTCGGAATATATTCATGAGTAGCTTTGTTGATTCACACAAATTGGATCTAATGCTCTGAGTTTTTTGAATTCAAGCCGGAGTTGAAGGAGGAGGCGAAATGATAAATCATGGGCCGGGCCTTGCACTTTTTTGGCGGGGCATGGTTTTTTGAAGAACTAAGAGTTAAGCCCAAGCATTATTTATTTAAATTTGATTCTTTCGAGGTGTGTGGTTACTAAGTTTTGCACTGAAATCGAGTACTTTTTTTATTTGACGTGTGGGCCTATTTAAAATTCAAAGAACTAAATTAAAATTAGTCAAAAATATACCGACTAAATATGATTTTTTTTTTTTCTTTCATAAATTTATCAAGAAATTGCGAAAAAAAAGAAGTAATTTCAAAGGTAAATTAATTATTATTTTCTGGTGAAGATTGTGTACTTTTTTGACTAAAATAGTAAAATGGATGCACACTGGCACGCCTATAATTAGGGGTGTCAAAAATTACCAGGGAACCGGAACCGGAACCGGAAAACCGGAAACCGGGAAACCGGGGTCCCGGTTCCGGTTCCGGTACCGGTTTTTGGTACCCGGTTTTTACCGGGAATACCGGAACCGGGTTTCCATTTTATTTAATAATATTTATATATTATTATATTTATATATTAATATATATATTATATATATTAATATTTTTTACACTTAGGTTTAGGTTTAGGGTATTTTAAAAAATTAAATTTTTATTTCTAAGGCCCAAATAGGTAAAAACAATGATTTTTTAGGATTTTTGGACTTTTTAAGGTTTATTTTTTAATTATTTGAAACAATTACAACAAAGCCCCTTTAATTTAGACAAATAAACTAATAGATTTTAAAAAAAATGGGCCAACCTATGAAAAAAAAATTGGCTTATTTTAGGCCCAATACCTAAAATAAGCCCAAAAATCAATTTTAAAAAAAAACCGGTTACCGGAACCGGCCGGTAACCGGGACCCCGGTTAACCGGGGTTCCGGTTTCTCAAAATTGAGAACCGGGGTACCCCGATTCCGGTTCCGGTTTTGGCCAAAAACCGGAAAACCGGACCGGGTTGACACCCCTACCTATAATTGACTGTCACCAAACATAAATGGGCTGACGAGGACTAAGGGATTTCCTCCACCAAATTCCACGTGCTTGCTTCCTACCTGGTTGGATGCTTGTAAATGGTGCAAATCCAATGTGTTGTTTTAATGATTTTGAACTTAGGTTGGTAGGAAAGCCCCCACACTCATAGTAGCATTTTTTTTTTTTTTTTTTTTTTTTTCCAATTTTGACGTTTATCTGATATGAATTTATGCTAAGTAATGTCTTAAATCATTACTTGTCTTAAAAGCTTAAGCTGATAGGAAGAAATAAATTTAATTAATTTATTATTACTTTAACATTCACCACCACGTGTGGGCTCAAACTCCCTTTTAATAGGTGAGACTTAACACGTGAAATATTTAATTGAAATTATGAGTGAGTTGATATAGTCAATGTTCGAACTCATGACCTTTGAATCTGATACCATGTTAAATTATCATTTCAGGACCTTTGAATCTGATACCATGTTAAATTATCATTTGTACTAAAAGCTTAAGCTGATATGAATATATAAATTTAATCGCTTAATCGTTACTTTAACATAACAAACTCAATTCTTTACTTTATATTTAACTATTGTCAAACATGCTTCATACATTTTAAAAACAAAAAAGATAAAGTTATATAATTTTTTAAGCTTATTTTTTTAACTCTCCTTTCCTTTGATTGGTTTAAAGCTAGTAAAACATAATATTTAACTATAATCGAGAAATATATAAGAAATTTGATGTTTGATTGCTTTTAAAAGTTGCTCTCTAAATTTAATAAAATAATTTTTTCTTCTCAAATTTAATTTTTATTTAAAGTGCTTGATGAGAATGCTCTTAGTCATTGGAGTTTCAAAGAGATGTCACTAGAGAAACATCTTCCTTATATATGCTCCTAATTTAATTGGAATAAAACACATGACATGACACCTACATAGGCCACACCATCCTATAAATGGAATTACAAATTTCAATTTTGGTTACGTAAAATATCAAATCAAGAAACCACGTAGGTTGTGTTGTCAAAATTAAAAAGGAACATTAGTCAAACTAAAGTTAAAAGAGAATAATAGAGATTCTCTAATAAAAGTGCTTGAGAAGGTATTTTGGGAAAACCAGAATAATAGAGAATATAGAAGCATTCCATTATTGCCATTCTACGTGGTATGCACCTTTGAAGTTGGCTTCCTATTAGACTCGCATGTTGTCCTTGGCTTGCAACTAAACTTTGCAGGCACAATTTTGGATTTTCCAAGTAATATTGCTTTTCTCTTAGAATGTTTTTATATTCTTAATATATTATTTTTCTTTGTAGGTTTATTCTTGTCCTAATTACTTAGTTTAGGATTTTTTTTTTTTATTCACCATTATAAATAGAAACCATTGTCTTACGATTTATATATAATTGATATGTAACCCTAACGGTCTTTATCATTCTCTTTCTGTCTGTCATTCTCTCTTCTCTCTTTCATGTTAATATATACCATTATAAATTTAGGAAAAACTTCACTAAATTCTCCTAAACTTTATCGGTTTTGCAATTATTCTTAAAAGTTTTAAAATTATCAATTTAGTGTATCGAACTTTCAATTTTTTTCAATGTCACTCATCTGTTAGGTTTTTCCGTTAAATGAAAGATGTCAAAATTTCTAAAATACCTCTGATTTTTCTTATAAAAAAATTAAAATAAAATTATAAAGATTCAGCACATGGGTATTTGCAAAAATACCCAACGCCTGAATCTTCATAATTTTTTTTATCTTTTCCAAAAAAAAAGGGGTAGTTTAAAAATTTTAACACGCAGATTTAATGAAAAAACTTAACTGATGGGTAACATTTAAAAAAAAAGGTTCAATACAATAAATTAAGATTTTTTAAACTTTGAACAAGTAATTACAAAAATAATAAAAGTTGAGGGGATTAAAAAGTAAAGTTTCTCCATAAGATTATACACTTTTCTCTCCTAGCACAAACCTAGTAGATGATAAAGGATAAAGGAGCATTTTTCTGACAAAAAGATTTGAGATTAGGAGCATCAATATCACAGTAACAATTTGTTCCGAACTTCCAAACATGGGTTGCTAGCTTCAAAAGGAAAATACGTTCATCGGTTTTGGACATGGAAAGTTCGGAACATTATGGGTAGAATATGTCCGATAGAATAGTAGTGCAGAGAAGACAAGTCCTTGTAAACCACCCAATGGATCTTCTTGTAATAACCATCGATCATTTGAGCATTGTAGTCTGTAGATAAGACACGGAAAGCCTGCAACCTCAGCACCAGATGCCGATCCGTAGGCCAAAAGAGAGACAACTAGGATAGCCAAAATATATAAATTGATGGATTATCCACATGAATCCAATCAAATTCGTCTGTCAACTGTCAACTGAGTGTCAACTACGGCCTTTTCCTCCACCATCAACTGCGTCCATGAGCAAATGCCATATGCCTAGTTGTGTTGCTACTGTCCAAAGCACGATCAACTGGTCAGCTTTGTCATCAACAAGGCTGAGGCCACAATGCAATCCTTTAGCTACTCAAGCCCACAATTTGATTCCTTTTTGTTAAAGCTGAGAAAATTAAAACTTTAGTGTTACTATAATATTCCAATGCTATTTATCCAATGTAATCAGGTTGTCTTCTGGATAATATTTTGAAATTAATAATCATAGTGCCTTTTTTTCTTTTTCTTTTTTGTTCTTATCACTCAAAAGGAAAAGTTTCACGCCCGTCTTTTTTGGGTAAATATAGATGATTCTTATGTTAGAAAAATGCTATTTAGTAGACTATTAATATGATTGTCATACAATTGAGATGACTTGACAGTGAAAATCAGTTATTAATTGAATTTTTTTTTTTACAAGTCCTTATTGATTTAAATGCTGATCGATGGTCTACCCTAGATGCTATCTGCAAAGGAAAGAAAATAAGATCATCCTAGAGAAATGAAGCAATTCTAAGAATTAGCAATTTTCCACGCTAAGAAGTGAATAATCTGCTCATTTCGACTTATCATTGGCAAAATAAGTTTAGTTGGATTTGATAGTCATATAGCAGTCTACTAAATAACATTATTCTTTTATGTTATATTACCTTGGTTTGATTCATAAATCTGAGAATTATGTTGATCATGCAAAAACTTCTCAATACACAATCCAAGAACAATGGAAGGATCTAGAGTAGATAATGAAGTACGTGATGTCGTTTAGGCTGATAATTTCACTTAAGAGAATGACAGGGGGGATTAATTCCACACCCCAAGCCAAACATTGGAAAGGTATTCTTGACTATTTGGTACCTTAGAAGTCAATAACAACAAACTAGATTTATCTTCCAATAAAACGAGTGGTAAAGGTTGCAATTCAATTCCAGTGAAACCACCTTTGTCCCTATCAACTTCTTGTATGTTAATGATATCCAGAGAGATATGGATTTCTTATGAACGGTTCATGAGAATTGAATGGAGAGTTTTTTGTTTTTTTCTAGACTTGTATACAACGTGTCAGGACATGTATTTTCAAATAATTAATTTGATTATTACAATTTTGTTGTTGTTGTTGTCATGTGTAAGATGATATATAATTATAGTCTTTTTCTCAAAAATATATGACTTGTTTGACAACCCTTTTCAGGACATTTTTTTAGGAAAAAAAAAATAATAACAAACAACTTAACATACAAAATACGCCATCCAGAATGTTTTACCAGACCAACCCAATAGTCTTTTCTCAAAAATCTTGTTGTATGTCGGTCTATTAGGAATTGTTTGGACAATTAGGCTACAAAGGGAAACATAATTCTTATATTCTAGAGAATTCTGTTAAAAATGAACTAAAAGAGTATTAGAGAGGGATCAGACTGAGGTGCTGTAAATTTATGTTGTAGTTCTTTTAAGGGTTCGGGTTTAATTTTTAATATTCTATGAGAAATAGAGAGAAAGCGAAATTGAATCTGAAGTTTCAAAGATGAGCAGAATGGTCCCCAACTTGAGAGAATACCCAAAAAAAAAAAAAAAAAAGAGATGCTAGGATTAGATACAAATCCGCTCTCATCCGGTTTTAATTAAGTTGATCGAGATTGTGGGTATTTTATTATGGTAAAAAAAATTATTCAAATTGAGTTGGAAAAAAATAATCTAATTCATTTTCTTCAATTGATATTTGTCCTTATAAAATACAGAGCAAAAATACATATGAGGCATGCTATAAGAATAAACGTCAATTTAATAAATTGGTTTGAAATATTTTCCTCTAATCTACAAGAAAAATTTGTCCTTTTATGATAACGTAAGCTGCAGTCGTTACAATTCACGATTTAGTGTGTTTTTTAATTGGATTGACAAATAAGATATTTGAGGATGATTCTCCAACTTAAGGAAACAACCAGAGCATGCGATGCTATGATTTTGACATAAATTGCGCTGGATTCGGTTGAAATGGCTGGGTCTGATGTCACATATCATGCTGCCTGCAACCTTTAAAATAACTTAATTAAAAATTATTTGTCCTTTGCTGAACACATCATAAACCTTTGTTAATTTGCAGCAGCAACCAAAAATAATAATAATAATAATAATAATAATAATAATCTATTGTTTGACTTTTGACTTTCGACCCCCAAACCCCCTACAAATAAAAACATAAATAAATTGTCATTGAAAATAGTAATTTTTACATTAATATTATCATAGTAATATCACTATGCGGCAAATTGGGTCACAACCAGACTTTTCTCTAGCTGCATTCCTAGCTTTTTCTCCCTTAGTTCTTCTATCCCTATCTGTAGTGGGAAAGACCTACCCTTAGTCTTGTTTTCTCTTTTTCTGTAGCCCTGAGTTATTACAAAAAAAAAAAAAAAAATTGTAACAATATGGTCTCTCACATTATTGTTATTGTATGATAATCACATTAGTATCAAACATATTAGCTAATTTTTGTGTGTGTATTTTGCCTTGAGGAGGTAGTAATATATCATTTAATATAATTAGACCCCCCTTCAAATAATTCATTCCCATATTAAGGATTGAATCCAGAAACTCTCCCTCTAAACTCATTTTCAAGTATAGGTTATAATTTCTAATTATTAAACCAATGAAAGAAAAAAAAAAATGTCAAATAAGCAATATAAATGTATTAATGTAAACAACTTACTACCAAATTTGTTATAAATCCAACGAACTGCTTATGTTGGCACTGATGGAACCAAATGTCCCCATCAGTGATTTCAAAGACATCATCAGGAGTTTAATTTCATAATAGTTTCATATAATGAGGGCTTGATGCAGAGAACGTGATGATAGGATTAGACGAAGCAAATTTATTGATCCATTTAGAATATAGTAATTAGTGGACACCTTAATTTGCTTAGAAAATTTTTTTTTAAGAAGTATTTGTCCCTTGGAAATAACTTAATAAAGTAATAAACCCTTGTTCCACCTTTGACTTTTAGGCTTGCTGACATCCCCCCCACCCACAAAAAAAAAAATGTACATCGAGGCTTCGAGACATCTTTGTAAAATTTGTCTTTGAAATAAATTACTATTTTTTCACATTAAAATTACTATAATAAATGTAAAATATCATTGACCTTCATATATATTATTATTATTGTATGATTGTCGCATCATCAAACAAATTATCTTATTTTATTTATTTTTTTGTTCTTCTAGGGTGTGATATTGAGGGTAAGGCTAGTGATTTTTTATACAATTCACAAACTCAACACGAAATTATAGGATTAGGATTGAAGAGGTTGACTTGTTTAATTAAATGGGTCGGGTTAGAGTTAACCTATATAGTCTTATATTCATACTTTGACACAACCCAAACTCCACACGAAACATAATGTCATGTAATTTTTAACATAACCCGTGAACCATACTTGAACTCAAGACAAAATTAAAGGGTTAGAGTTGAGGTGTTTGATACGTTTAATTAAATGGGTCGAGTTAAAATTGACATATATAATCTTATACACTTATCTCGACATGATCAAAACCCGACACTTAAACACGAATTACTACCCCTAATTCGTAGTAGTCTCCCCTTCAAATATTTGTTTTCTATATGAAGGGTTTAATCGAAAATCTCTCATTCTAAACTAAATTCCAAGTGAAAAAAAAAAAAAAAAAAAAAAAACCTTTTCAAGTATAGAGTAGATCCCACTTGACTTGAGACAAAGACCAATGAATTTATTTTGCATCTTTTAATTATTAAGCCAATAAAAGTTAACAACTAAACTACGAAATTTGTTATAAATGCTTCCATGCATTATTATTTTTAGTTGCAAATGTCAACCAAAGTGCTTGTGTTGGGAATAATACAACCAAATGTCTCTATTGCATGATGAGTTCGAAGACATCAGCAGGAGTTTAACTCCAGAATAGTTTACATATAATGCAGGCTTGATGCAGAGAGCGTGATGCTAGGATTAGACGAAGCAAATTGATCACACTAATTATAAACTCCAGGGAGAACATGGGCATGATCGATGAATAATATAGTAATTAATCAGGGATGACAATTCACAATCAATCAAATAGATCTATTAATTTGGTCAATTTACACCTTATCCTTTGAAGATAACCCCTATGTTTTCTTGTGACCTTTTTGTGGCTCTGGATTATCATCAAGGGACAAATGAGATGTCATTTGTTAAGAGCAACAAAAAAAAAAAAAAAAAAAAAAAAAGCCCTTTTACTTTTATTGTTAAGATCGTTATCTTCCTACTTCGAATCTGCTGAATGTGACAAAAATGGAAAAATTGGGATGAATGTGAACATAGGAGAAAAACTTAGTGGTCTTCTAGAGATGTCATTTGCTTATAAAATGAAGTCTCGCCTACTAAAAAATCAATACGAGACTCACTTAGGAGTTTTTTTTTTTTAACCACATAATCTATATGAATTACTTATTTTTCTAATATAGGACTGGAGTGTCACGTGATACCGTTTAAAGTCAATTAGAGAAAAACAAAAACAAAACGGAATACCATTTCAAGGCTTTGTTTTTCTTTTTTTGGATGAATCATTTCAAGGCCTTTGGTGCTAATTGTGGGTTTAGAGTCTATAATTGAGGCAATAAAAGAACTAAAACTTTAGAGCATATCCTGTAAAGATTTAGCAAGGTTTGGAGTTCAAAGATCTTGTGTTAATGACACAGGTGGAATAGCACTCTCTAACCAATATACTTAATGGAATAAACCTTTTTTTTCCTTGTTATGTTATTTTCTTTTTTTTTTCCCCCTTTTTTTTTGAGGTGGGGGTGGTTGGGAAGTAAATAGTCGATATTCTAGTACGAAAAAGGCAATTTCCCTAACTCCTTACCAACTTTTCTCCATCTAGACGGAGACATTTGAACAAATAGCCCATCGACGTAAAAGTAAAGCTCAGGAAATGGATAATAAGTATTGAAATTTTGATTGGACCAAAAAAAAAAGCTTTGAAATTTTGGGCAATTTTGTTAATTTAGTGGTTTCTGGAGAGGATTGACCCTAATTCCAAGTCATGTGGTAATTACAAAAAGACTGCTCTTCTCAGCCACCTTCTTTGGCCAAAAAGCCAGAGACCAATATATATTATGACATTGGACTTTGAAAATAGTTGCGTAGATGACTTCTTCCCATGCCTTTTTTTTTTTTTTAAATAAAAAAAATAAATAGTGTAAGTGAAGTCTTCGTTGGATGCAAATATTTCATACTTTTTGATATAAAATAAAGTTCCAACAATCTTTTATGCTTTGTGTCACGTTAATGAAATCATCAAACTAGTTTTATAATTTAAAATTTTGCCCTTTAGTTTTGTTGTAAGGGCATTTTCCAAGAAATTCTCCATTCATTGGTGGGGGTAAATAGATGACATGTTATCTTACGAAAAGTTTATCTTAAAAAATTACAATCATATCATATTTACTTGTTGACTGTTGTCATCAAAAATTAAATACAACATTAAAAAGTGAGTTTTCAAGTTAGTGATGGATAACAAAGGGATTAATGCCTATTAGAGTAATGCTAGGGATCATCGTTTTATCCTTCTAAAATTGATGTACCTTTCAAAATCATCATTTGATCAAAATTCAAGTATGATTCATCTAAAATTTAATTGTGATTTTAAAAGTTACATTAACTTTAAAAAAATAAAATAAAATAAGATAAAAAATAATCCATAACAATACTCTTGCGTATTAAAGGCTAAGAATATATCATTTTCTATCCACATGTATTCACCACCACAAAAAAAAAAAAAAAAAAAAGGTGATAAAAACGTATGGGTGACAGAGGTCAACAGTTTACCCCAAGACTTTTTAGCCACTTTTGGTTATGGCCTTTCACATCGAGATTTTACACCAATTATTTATTATTTAAAGTTGATATGATTTTTAAAATTATTATTAAATTTTTATAATAATTATTTTAAATTGAATAATAATTTAAAAAATCAATTCAATTTTAAAAAATAACAGAAAGACGAAAGGATAGTATATCCCATTAGTCCTTACCTATTTCCTTTTTGTTTGCAATCTCTAATTTCAAGGCATTCAAGTGAAATCATTTTGGATTTCCTCTTTTAAGTCATATATCAAAATTTTCCTCCATAATAAATTAGAATTTTTTTTTTATATATATATAATTTAATATATTAAATTGACATGTATTTAAAATGAATATGATTTTTGGGTTCATTTTTAATAAAATTATTAATTTTTATAACTATATAATTTATAATTCCCACATAAAAGAAGATGTTTAAATCATATGTATTTCGATCGTATATCAATTTGATAAATAAAATAAAATAAAATAATCAACAAAAATCAACAAAAAGGGCTTCCTAATTCAACAAAGCCACCCGCGAGCCACCGGGCCCGCCACTCCCTTTCATCCACACTCACCAAACCCCACTTATTATCCGCATCGTACGGAATGCTGACATTCAAGAGGTGTAGAGCATTCACGACAAAAGCAGGAAAATAATGCAAAACCCCCCACTTTCATTACAAGCGCGTCTACCGCTCTTATTGTGATTTTTATTAATATCATTTCTTTTATTATGATTTTTTTTTTTCTTCTCTTCTTGAACCACAATATCAAATTTAAATTAGGATATTTTTCATTCCATTTGAATCAAATAATATTCAGCTAGTTATAGTTCATAGGTATTTTTATCCTATCAAAAAATAAAAAGATAAAAATACTCTTCTACTATAACTAACTGGATATTATTTAAATGATTCGAAGGAGATCATGTTCCATCAAATTTTGAGTGATTCTAAGTACAAATAAATTGGTACAAAAACTTAAGATTGAATATTGTTTTAAATTATGGTAATGTGTTTTATAGATAAAATAAATTTATTTGTGTTTTTCCTTAACAAAAAAAAAAAACATAATAAATATTTATTATGACAACGCATAATTTCATTAATATTAGAGTAAAAAAAATTGGATTTAAATTTAGGGCCAGGGCCTAATGCTTTTATCAGATTTTGAGAGAACAAAATGTATATCCAGAAATATTAGTTGAGAGCGTGAAGTGAAAATTAGAGACAAATCTTATCCTAAGCACTCTCGCACAATGAGGTGATTGGGAGTTTGAAGACCACGGTGAGCCCAATAAGATGACTCACAACTCATAGGATGTCGTGTTCCACTTAGTATTCTACGACACGTGCCGGTAAAAACAAGGCCCTTACGAACGAAGCAAGTCGCTTGTCCTTCAGCGTGTGCCCACGGGATGAGAATCCTCATAATTTGTTTAATTAAAGGGTTAAATACCTAATATCCTAAAGTTGTGTTTTTTTTTTTTTTTGTCTAATTTTGATCACAAAAAGTATTAGTAGTTTTGATAAAGACTAAATTAATCATTTTGTCTATTGACCGTTAGTTGACTTAACGAAATCCACATCACTGACACGTGAATCAATTAAAATTTAACACTTGACATAAGTAGTTATATCATTACTGATGACGTAAATATTAATTTTTTATTTTAAAAAATAAAAAAAATAAAAATTTTTAAAAAATAAATAAAATTTGGGGTGGCCCATCTAGCTGGATGGGGGTGGCCGAAGGCCCGAAACCACTCTCAGTGGGTATTGGGGCCACCCCCATGGAGCCAAGGGGATGGCTCAATAATTTAAATTTTTTTTTTTTTAAATAAAAAAGTTTAATTATCTGGCCAGGCCATCATTGATAATGTGGCCACTTATGCTACACTTTTAATTTGTAGCATTATCTAAGTCATTGCAAAAAGAAAAAGAAAAAGAAAAAAACGAATTCTTAATTTGAAAATTTAAAAATTGTAAAGAATCATAATGCTAAATATTCAAATATGATCTCTTATAATTAGTTCAATATAAAATGGAACCTAGTGAGTTAGTGGCCATCATTTTTCCTTCGGTCAATTATAGGCCACTTTCAAATCTTTAATGAAGAAGATGTATTTCATTTGTTTTTTCTCTCCCTCTTTTTTTTAAAAAAAAAAACAAAAATTCAAACAATCAACTAAAAATACAAAATACTTAAAATTATTTTAACTTATATCTAAATCAAAACACTTTGTTAAACAAAAAAAAAAAAAAATCATCTAAAAAATATTAACTATTGTAAATTACATCAAGAAAAGGGTTGGGTTGCACTATTTTATTTAAATTAAATAGTAATTCCAATTTTTATAAATTGTAACACATTCCAATGATATCCAAATAGAAGTCTGACTTTAAGTTTAATCATAATGAACATGTTTCTGAAGACTACAAGAAGTATAAAATATAATTAAAAGACATCTTATTTTAAGAATAATTATAGTCCCGTAGATTCCAACAACTGAAACTCATTGGCTGGTATCATTTTTCAGATACAGAAGTGGAGTGACGTGCTTAATTGTTTAAATTAAATTGAAATTTATATATTGTAAGGAATTGGAGTGGATGGATGGTGGAGCCATCCCATGCCTGGTGGAATCAACCAATGAACCAATTGTTTAAGTTGCTATATTTTTGTTTATTTATTATTATTATAAAGTATTTTTAGCCATCTATTTGTTTTTGGTCAAACAATTGACTAAGCTCTAAGTTTACAACTTTTATACTTATAAAAGGAATATTAAATATTTCTTATTTTACTTTTATTTTATTTTATTTTTTTGGACATGTTCCCTCTATTTTATAGGTTTGATGTTTCAGTGTTTATTAGTACTTGAATTTTTTTTTTTTTTTTTTCAATAAGGGCTAATCCAAACGCTAATAAACAATACGCTCAATCAAATTAACCCTCCATTAGTACATTAGTATTTGAATTTGGTTTGATGTAACAGCGTTCATTAGTACTTGAATTTTGTTTATTTAAACATGCATCATTATTGAGTTCTTCGATCTAATTAACCCTCGATTGGTCAATCGAGTGAGATAAAGTGTAAAAGCATATTAACAACTTCTTTAATTTTCTCAAACTTTTTTTTTTTTTTTTTTTTTTTGTTGGGGAAGTATAAATTGTCTTAAGTTGATTTCCTTAGAATATTCATCATTTCTATATATAATTAGTTGATAGAGCTTCTATTCTAAGTAGGTAAAAAAAGGCATCATCAAGGGGGGGTCGTTAGCTCAACTACCACACCTCCAGCTAACCCCATCCCTTCTGTTCTACTATTGATGGCTGTCAACGATTGCTATTTATGGGGACAATAAATATATAATCACACACACCCAAAAAGAAAATGACAGCTTGTATTTACAAATATTATTTATGTATCTCACTTTTTAAAATATAATTCGCAAAGCTAAAACAACAATGTTTTCACTGTGCCACCACCAGTGACACCATCTCTTTTACCATTCCTCGCTATTTTGGTTGAATGCATTGCTTCAACTTTAAATGGCAAGAAGAAGAATCAAGAATGCATGCATGTTGTGTTATTTGCTATTTTCATTGTATCCATTCCTCGTATCGGAAGAAAAGAATTTGAACTAATGACTTCTGCTTTATGAAATACTGTCTCTAATCAATTAAAAATCATATTTGCATTGTATTAAATTGTCAGTAATTTCAAAAGTTTAAACGGAGAAAAAATAATAAATTTAATAATATAATTAACACAAATATATGACTTCATACATGAAGTATTTAATTAAAATGAAAGTAAACTGTAGACATGGGCGACACTACAATTTTAGGAAATGGGACAAAACTAAAAAACTAAAAAAATAAAAAAATAAATTCGGGTGGGGGAGACGGGGGCATTTCATGATAATGCAAAAAATTTAGAAGAAATTTTCAAACTTTTGTGATATTTTTAAAATTTTGGGAGTCCATGGGCGAGTGTAGTTTCGTCCTTAACTGTGGAGTCCGGGTTTGAATTATAAATCCTAGCTTTAATAACATATTAGATCACTAGTTATCTTGGCCAAAAACTTAAGCAAATAAAAAAAAAACTTAAATTTAATTATTTAATTTATAATATTGTGACTGACCCATAAAACTGATATGAATATGATATAATATAAGCATGATTTTAAGATTAATTGTCTCACAATAATTGTTTTTTGTTTTGTTTGAAATGAACAATAACAAAAAAAAAAAATCCAGGAATCCAAGAATCCAAACTGTAATGTTCGGTGTTCCGTACCATTATTGCATCAAATCTCTTCACCCCGTCGTATTCGGATTTCTAAACTTAATAATCGCCTTTGTTTGGTTGTCCTTTTAATCACGCAGAATCTTTCCAAAGCAAAAATGGCAAGGAAATTGAAATTGCTAATTTTTTTTTTTTTACTTCTTCCAAGTCGTATTCGTTGTTTATAGATTCTTGCAAAGGTTGCCGAGATAGACGGATTAAGTTTTATTGGTTTTAATTACTTTTTTGGAAGAATAGAAATGAAAAGAAAAACCGTCATGACCGGTAGCCGGTAAAGTGGAGGTCCACTGAGAAGATTCTGTCCACACAGGCAATTACGAGAAAGTACAACCCTTTGCGAAATGACCATCCCATTTAAGTATTAGCTCTGTAAAATCTAACTAATATTAATTTTATATTTCAAAAACCAACGAAAAATATTTATCTATTTTTTCGAACCCTAAATATATTATAAAAATACATTTATACCTCCAACACAAGACTCTTTTACATTATAAAAGGCACCAACTCCTGCTCTGTTCATGAGTCTGAACTCATTCAACCACAGAGAGACCGAGATTCAGTTCCAAGCCTCTGATTTGTGTTTGTGTTTCTTCTCGACATGTCGCTGCTTTCAGATCTCGTAAACCTTAACCTCTCCGACACTACCGAAAAGGTGATCGCAGAGTACATATGGTGAGCTCCTTTTACCTTCTCATATTCTTCCTCCTCTGTTTTTCTGGGCGTATTTTTGCGGTTTATCGTTTGTTTATATGTGTTTTTATGGGCTAATGGGTTTTTTTTTTGGGGTGAGCATGATAATGGGCTTGCTTTGTTTTTGTGTTATCTTCCCTGTGATCAAAAGCCACCGAAGCTATGAAATCTCTGTTTTGTTGGTCGTTTCTCTCATATTTTCTGTGTATTTATTTGGGAAATGGTGGAAAATAAAAGAAAATTTGGTACTTGCATATTCTGATGTCATAAGTTTCTCCATGGTGGAACAGTAGTTTTTTTTTTTGGTATTATCCTGTAATATTCTTCTCTTGATTATATTTGGAGTCTCTGTTAGTCCCCTGTTCTTTAAGTTTAAGGCTCTATTTAATTTGAAGGTTATGCATGTTTTTTTTTTATAGAGATTCTTCATCTTGATCAACTTCTGGTTTGTAAGATCTACTTTTGTACTGTTTTGTGTGTTTTTTGTTTCCTGTTTTCTTCTTCTTCTCCTTTTATAATATCATTTGTTTGGTTGTTTCCTGTTTTTGTCTTTCTAAGTCTTCTACTTTCCAAAATCAAGACAGACCATTTGCATCCTTTTTTTGTTTTTTTTTTTGTTTTCTGAGTTTCCCTGTTCATCCCTTCTTGTTCTTGTATGGGGCTTGGGTTGTTTTTGTAGAATTAATGATAAGATTGATGGGTTCTCATGTTTTAAGTTTTCTTCTTTGTGACCAACCTATGGTTTTGCAACATATTAATGGATTTTTATGTTGTTTTCTTCCTTGTTATTCGTGTATTTTTGTTTTTAACTAAAAAAATTTCCTTAAAACTTCTATTGCTTTGCCTAGTTTTTTCTTCTTGATTGGTGTGTGCTTTTGATTAATCTTATCGTTTGTAATTTCTTTTGTAATTTATTGAACAGGATTGGTGGATCTGGTACGGACCTCAGAAGCAAAGCAAGGGTAACAATTCTTCTCCTTTAGGAAAAACAATAGAAAAACCAAAACCTTGTTGTTGTTGTTTTTGTTCTTACTTTTCTTTTTTGGTTTATTGATTTCTTCATATTCACTTTGGGTGTACACAGACGCTTCCTGGACCAGTTAGTGACCCTTCAAAGCTCCCCAAGTGGAATTACGATGGTTCTAGCACAGGTCAAGCTCCTGGTCAAGACAGTGAAGTGATCTTATAGTAAGCTTTCTAATTTTTTTACTTTTCTCTTTCTTTTTGCCACTTGTTGAATGTCTGTTATTGATAGTCATTTTAATTGTTTGGTTCTTCTTTGTTTACTTATTTCTGTTTATATATCCTTATATTAATCATGTCTTGTTGATTTATTTAAACAGTCCTCAGGCAATTTTCAAGGATCCATTCAGGAGAGGCAACAATATTCTTGTGAGTTATTTCTCCTAGAATAAACTTCATATATGTGTATTCATTCTGGCAAAGTCTAGTTGTTTACTCATTTGCATAATATTTTCTATGTTAATTGACTTAGGTAATCTGTGATACTTACACTCCGGCGGGAGAGCCAATTCCAACAAACAAGAGACATAGTGCTGCAAAGATATTCAGCCATCCTGAAGTTGTTGCTGAAGTACCCTGGTAACTTCCATCTCATCTAATACTTATTAAAATCATTTTGAATATCATTTTCAACATCTGATTTTACTTGCAATGAAAAAACAGGTATGGTATTGAGCAGGAGTACACCTTGTTGCAGAAAGATGTCAAATGGCCTCTTGGGTGGCCTACTGGTGGTTATCCTGGCCCTCAGGTAATAAAACTTTATAATAAAACACTTCTCTTTAATTTTACTACATTCATGTCTGTTGTGTTTTTTCCCCTTACGTCTTGTAGCTTCTGAAATTCTGCTAATTGGTTTCCTTGTCTGTCTTGAAAGTTTGTCTTGTGTTAGTTTCCACATGTTGCTCTTTTTCCCTCATTCTTGTGTCTGTTTACTCTAGGGAAATACTTGGCTATATCTCTTTTTACATGCGTTGGTTTTAACTCCCTCATTCTTATTCAACTACAAACTTTCTACTTAAAACTGATAAAAGAGTAATTCCTGAATTTTGATCTCATGTACACAGCGTCCATAATTTTCATCCCACTATTTTTTATTTTTTATTTTTACCCATCGTTAAAAAATTATTGTCAATTAATCACCTATAGCAGATGTGTGATTTGAAGTTTTTACTGCTGCTCAACAGGGACCATACTACTGTGGTATTGGTGCTGACAAAGCCTGGGGTCGTGATATAGTTGATGCGCATTACAAGGCTTGTCTATATGCAGGCATCAACATTAGTGGCATCAATGGAGAAGTGATGCCAGGCCAGGTAAAGCAACAAATTCCATCCTATCTTCTTTTCATTTTTTTATAATATATCTTTAATTCATATTTTAATCTTTAAATTGTTGGTATTATATAGTGGGAATTCCAAGTTGGTCCTTCTGTTGGCATCTCTGCTGGAGATGAGGTGTGGGCTGCTCGTTACATTTTGGAGGTAATTTTACACACTCAAATTAAGAAGATACTACTGCCACTGCCACTGCCACTGCCACTGCCACCGCCATTAAATATTGTATATATGTTTTCCTAATGTTTTTGTTTCCTTGCATGAACAGAGGATTACAGAGATTGCTGGGGTGGTGCTCACTCTTGATCCCAAGCCAATTCAGGTCAGAATTCTGTGTCCCCTTATTTCATTGAAGTTTGTTCCATTTAATTCCAAGAACTTGTCCTGTTCGATCCTGGAACTTGTTTTGAATATTGGATCTGTTTGTCTCACCAGGGTGACTGGAATGGAGCTGGTGCTCACACAAACTACAGGTAATATAAATCATTAAAAACTATCTTAATTGGACTAGAAGCTGTTAAGATTCTCTCTCTCTCTCTTTCTCATTCATGAATGTTTTTGGCATTTTTTCAGTACCAAGTCCATGAGAAGCAATGGAGGCTATGAGATCATCAAGAAAGCAATTGACAAGCTGGGGCTGAGGCACAAAGAGCACATTGCAGCATATGGGGAAGGCAATGAGCGCCGTCTCACCGGCCGTCACGAAACAGCTGACATCAACACTTTCTTATGGGTAAGAAATTACATTTGACCAAAACAACTAGTTTCACATTGCTGCATACAGTCTCTCTTCTCATAGCTGTTGTTTTACATATCTATTTAAGCACTAACTCTTCTTTTGCTTGCATTTGGGCAGGGTGTTGCAAACCGTGGGGCATCTATCCGGGTTGGCAGAGACACAGAAAAAGAAGGCAAAGGGTATTTCGAGGACAGGAGGCCTGCTTCTAACATGGATCCATATGTGGTCACTTCCATGATCGCAGAAACCACCATCCTGTGGAAGCCATGAGTGCCAGCTTATCCTCCCTTGGGGATCATTGTCATTGTCTGTCTTTCCATGAGATAAAAGCAAAATGTGTCATTTGAGTACCATGTACTTTCCATTAGAGTAGCTTTGTCCTGTTATTTCTGTTTCTCATTTGCCCCATGTATGAGGTGGTGGTAGCAAGGTGAGTTTATTGCTTCCTTGCTTCATGATTCTACCTCGTGTTAAATAATGTGTTTTGTATAAACTACAAAATGAAAGGGGGCTGCTTTCCATTTGTTGAATGGTTGTTATTGTTATCTTGGAAATTATATGTTTTCCATGGAAATTATGATTGCTGCTCCATTTATATGTGTAATTAGTTTATTTGATGTTCCAACTCTTAAATTATCAGATATGTTTACTGTGGCCGAGAAGTTCAAGATGGAAAGGCCAAAAAAACATAAATTTAACAAGCAAAGCCTAACCCTAACCTACCAATCCAAAGAGTTCCCAGCAACAAAAATCTGTACTGGATTTTAACATGCTGCATTCTGAGCAATCACAACTTGCATGAGCAAATTTGTGGGGTTTGTAAATTTTTAACACCATCCGTGAAATTGACATTGACACGTATTTAATATGAAATTAGTGGGTTAAGGTTAATTTACATAGTTTTATATTCACGTCTTAATATGATCTGAATTCGACATTTAATATTTAAGGTTAATAATGATAATTTTTTACACTACTTGCAAATTTAATATAAACTCAATATTGAATTAGCGAGCGAGTTAGGACTAAGAAATTTAACTCATTTATTTAAATAAGTTAAATTATAATTAATCTATATAATTTAAATACTCATTTTTTAATACAACCAAAACCTCACACGTCTTCATCAAAAAGAGACCTTTGAACTGCCTTTTAAAAGCGTCCGGCTGCCAAGAAGATAAAATAAAATAACAGCAATTATAAAAGGGGAATACGAAAAACATTGAAAAGTGACAAGTAAAAGCCTCATCATTGTAAAAGATTGGTTGTAGCAAAAGGTGGAACTGGACCAACTAGTTATCATTGATGATGATGCATCATTTTCGCGTTATCCGGGATATTTGGGCACTTTTGGCTCATACCTTCCTTTCACATGGTGCTCTTATCTTTATTCTGTTTCTTCAAACATACGTACCATGCAACTTGTTGCATTATTAGCAGTCACATATTCCACATTATTATCTTTTTGACATGCTTCTTGACATTCCGTTTATTATCATGGCCAATAAACTAAGATAAAATATTGGGTTTTTATATTTATATCCTTGGTTAGAGACGCATATAGAAATTAGTATGAACAGAGATTAAAGATCAAACCATTTAGTTGATAGGGGCCGGTAGGCATTTTGTTCCTAATGAATTGTGAGGGGGGGAGGGCATGGCCTATACCGACCCCATTCTTTTGTCCCCATCTTTAGTTTAGCTAGGATTAGCTCAAGCTAGCCCTTATTATCAATCTGGGGGTGGCCGAAACCACTCAGAACTATTTGAATCAAAATGAGTTTATTTTAATTTTCTAGTAGTTTAGAACGATATTACTTTAATTTTTTTTTTCTAATATATTACTTTAATTTAAAGTTTAAGAAGAATGCTCCAAATTACTTGAGGGGTAGTATGCTTTTTCCTTTTTTTTTTTTAAAAAAATTGAACATAAAATTGGACTTGGAGCAGCTATGCCTAAGAATGTGAGAGCAAAAATTGGACTTGAAAGCCAAGTACAGCCCAATGATTAGCTTCGTGGCTCTTTTAGACCCAGTACTTAGTCTAGACGGGTCTATTTCATGTCCAAACCCGCCCAATAATGAGGTCCGGGCTGGGTTGGACGGGTCTCCCTGACCCGTCACCGCCCCATTTTCAAACATTACCTTCCAGTTCCAGACAAACCGCTCTAGGCTCTACCACTATTGCTGTGTGTTTGACAGAGGGTTTAGGAACCAAAACTAGAGTGAAAAACCCACACCCTTTCGAAGAAATTCTCCATTTCTCCTCCGCTTTTATAAAAGCTTGATAGAGATGTTTCTGCGACGATACGCAGCTAATTTGCTTCGAAGAATCGGTTTCCCCGCTCCAACTGCCTCCTCTGTTGGCCGAACAACCCGCTATGTCTTCCCCGTTTCACACTCCAGTAAGCGATAGACTTTTCTTTCTTCTTTTGAGAGCTTCCTTGAATCATTGAATGCATATGCCAAGTTATGGGTGTGGGCGTTTCTTAGAAAATAATGTACGTTTATGGTGTTCTTGGTTAATAAGTCCAATTGAGAATTAGGGACCGTTACGCATTTGACATGTTAGATGGAACAGTGGGATGAATACCCCAAAGCCGTGTACTAGTAGTGAGCAAGCATGTTGGTATTGGGAACTTCCCATCCCGACTACAGCATGCAATTGTGCACGGAACTCACTCTTTAAAAAACACGCATCCACACGAATCATGATCTACATTCATCCAAAAAGCCTCATTTACAAGCATCCAGACAAGCATACATCCGCTGGAAGAAACTTCCCTCCCCTTTTATGTACGTGGATGCCACTTCAATATTGTTTGAATCTTATTCTCTTGTGCGTTTATATTGCTCATCATGTCTTTCAGTAGTTATAAACAATGCCCTTGCCTTGGCACGATGACAACTCATTAGAGAAAACTCGATATTGTAATCCCTTTTAATTTCTCTTTAAATGCAGTTGCTTTCTAATCGGGTTGGTCCCGAAAGTTGTCCAAGTATCTCTTCCAGACCCACTTGATAGTTGCCCTATTGTTGTCGAAGAAAGTTTTTATCTGAACAGCTTTCTTATTATTCATCCAGGATGCATGAATTTTCCAACCACACCTCTTCTTGCAAAAGGTGGACACCCCATCTTTCCTAGCTTTCTTAAACCCCTGTTGGATCGCGTACAATCTAAGTGTGTCCTTAAATTCTGAGGGGTTAGTAAACTTCAACTCCACTCTTAAGCTAATGGTTTATTTTATATCGTGAATAACATTAATCTCTGGATACCTCATTTTAGTACGCCTAGATGTACCTTCATTATCACCCTCACTATCTAAGCTCATGAGCTCCTCGCTATCAACATAGTACGCAGGACCATTTTCTATATTCTCCCCTCCACAACTACCTCAACAATAGCCTGTACAAATTTAAAACACAAGGATATATATGATATTCACACAAAGACAAAAAGATACTTGAGTTATACCTGTTGTCCATGTACTTAAGTAGTGTTGTGATTGCTGTTGTCAAATTCCTTTGAGTGCAGAAACCTTTTAAGTCTATAGATTAGGTTTGTCTGATTTTGTTATTAGTATTAACCTGAGTGTTAGAGCACAACATAATAATTTATTAAGTGACATGAGCGCTTTTGATTCCTAGTCATTCATGTATTGGTCTGACTCATGAAGTTTAGGATGGCTGCTAAAGTAATTAGATTTATCGTCTTTTTTTTTTTTTTTTTTTTTTTGACTTGATTTATCGTCTTAGTGATGCCTTTTCTATTCTAACATTGCAACTAAGATGTTTAGAAGTAGTCTTGCTTTGCTCATTAGCCGTTGTTTGTTGCAGGAGAAACAAATTTTTCCTATGAATATGCTTCTGGAGGTTATACCTGGAGGATGAACAAAAGGAACCCTTGTCTATGGATTGTTATATGTGCGCATGCTGGTATACTTCTTCCTCGTAGGGTCAAAGAATTAGATCATTCATCATGGACTTTTAATAATAGTTTTTTCTGGTTATTCTTTATACTTTGAAATTTGAACTGAAAATTCAATTATAAAGGGCCGGTTTGGTAAAGTTTTGAGAAGTGTTTTGGGTTTTTAAAAAGGTAAAAGTTGAGAATTGATTTTGTGGGGCCACATTTGAAAAAGTGTTGTATGTAGGGTCCTCAAAATAAATCGTTTGGCAAAATTTTGAAAAGGCAGCCACTGCTATTGTAATTTACAATCCATGATGGTGGTTGCTTGGTGGCAGGCGCAGAATGTAGAATGCACATCTTTTATAGCTTATTTATGTAGTTTCACATGGGATTTGCACCTGGTGTTGTTGGACTAGTCTAATTTCATTTGAGGCTCATATTAACAATTACAAATTGCTAATAGAATTGACAATTATAAAAAGAATTGATGATATAATATTTTGATGACTATGCTCCTTTGTTTACAGGAATAATTCTTGGGATAAATGCCAACCCTGTCCTAGCAAAAGATATGTCAACTGAATCAAGTTCTGAAAATGACACTGAAGGGGCTGACATAATCGGATTACGAAAGGTTGAGGATGGCTCTGTTATATCAAACATACATACATCTAAGTGGAGAATTTTTACAGATAATGGGAGGGATTTTTTTTTGCAGGCAAGCATTTCTAGCCTAATTTACCTTTGCTATTTTTATTTTCTTTGTTAAACTATATGGTTGATCCTTGAAAAATTACTGAATTTCAATCACTTTCCTAAAAAATCTTTCATGACAATTAGTCAATGTATTTTTTCAAATGAATCATTTTATTCTTTTGGCACTATGGTGTCACATGGGATGGCAGAAATCGTTGAAGTGTTTTTTTTTTTTTTTTGTGTGTGTGTGGTGAAATTGCATATAGTCAGTAAACCATAGCCTTCTGTTCACCTGCTCTGCTGTCACCTTCTCTCCCTCACTGACTACTCACTCGTGTCCTCCAAGCTCCACCATGTCATCACTGAGTCCATTGATTGCACCAAGTGCTTGCTCCACTATGCCATTATCCTCCCTTTGCTCCACCCCTCGGCTCGAGTTGAATGCTATCATCAGGTCATGGGCTGCACGGCCAGGTCTAGCTCTAGGCCCAATTAGACAATGATAAGTCTAGCTCTAGGCCCAATTAGACAATGATAAGTCTAGCTCCAAGCTCATAGCGATTCCAAAATAAAATGGGGTTTTGCTCTAGCCTAGTTTGGATTCTTGATGGTGCAACCCTAGAGGAAGCCAACATCATCACCAACTAACCAACAACGCCATCCCCACCAAGCTGTGGCACATACTAGTACTCTCCACCCTTGTGCACTGCTCTCACCCAATGTACACTTCTTGCCACTACCATCTAGTGGCATAATTGGTGGCAAATATTATCCTCCACCAAATTGCAAGAACTACCTTATGCCACCACTACCTAATCCAATTGTCTCATATTTTCTGTTTTACTACTATGGCCCTCCTCCATTTACTTCCAACTCTTTCAATGTCCTCGTTTGCAATGATGGCATTCTTTTCTTTCGAAGAGTATTTGGTGGACTAAGGCTTTTTTGAGTGTGGCTTTCTTTGCTTGGCCAGTGGACCTAGGAAAGATCCTTATTGCGGACAATCTTAGGAAGTGGCATGTCTTTAGAAAGTCCAATTTCTTATGTCCAATTTCACATATTAGGAGGTGGCATTTCACATATTTGTTGGTTTGCTCACTAGACTAAGGTCCAATTTCTTATGTGCCATGACATCAAATAAAATAACACATTGGCATTTTCGGTCATACCATGTGGGCTGTAATGCTAAAAGATTAAAATGATTCATTTGAGAAAACACAAGGACCAATTGACACTAAATATTTTTTTTTTTTTTTGATAAGTAAAAAGATGAATTAAAGAGCGCAGAGGGGCAATTATTTGGGTACCTAAATATTTACTAAGGATGAAATTGAAATTTGGGTACCTTTTCAGGGACCAAAAATATGCTTTAACCTATTTTCTTTCTTTTGTTTGCTATTCTATATAGTTTCTTGGACTATCTCATAATTTTTGTATTTTGTTTTCTGCTAGGGAAAAGTGGAGGAGGCTGAAAAGTTATTTCTTTCTGCGCTACAAGAAGCTAAAGAAGGTTTTGGGGAGAGGGATCCGCATGTTGCATCTGCATGCAACAATCTGGTGGGTTTCGCTATTGAGATGCTTTAGATGGTTGTGGTTCCTTGGCTATTGATGTGGTTAAACTTTTCTAAATCCTTGTTGTGGGAACTGTAAAATAGTAAGTTTTGAGGAATGCTCCTGGACACTTAATTTCTGTTGGGCCTCTTGCATTGCAGTTCATGCTGGACATGAGTAGTTATTAAGAACAATTACTACAAATATAAAAATCTCAGAATGCATTTATTATGGGGAGACAAATTCTGGATTCGGTTTTGATTGCAAATGAGTATATTGATAGTCGACTCATATCAGGGGTACCAGGTTTATTACGAAAATTGGATCTCGAAAAGGCATATGATCATGTGAATTGGGAGTTCTTGTTCTACTTGTTGGAAAGGAGCGGATTTGGGGAGAAATGGAGAGTATGGATAGCCTTTTGTATTTCTACAGTTCACTATTTAGTTTTAATAAACGGAATCCTCTCTGGATTCTTCAGTAGTACTTGGGGTTTAAGGCAATGGGATTTGTTATCACATCGCCATTTGTGGTGGTTATGGAGGCTTTGAGTAGGATCATGTCGGCCACAGTGGATAAGGGTATTGTAGATGGCTTTACAATGGGCTCAAGAAATGCAGCAGGAATAGTTGTGTCCAACTTCGGAATTTGGGATGTCTTTTTTTTTTTCTTTTAATGTTTTGAAGCAGTCTCGGGGTTGAAGATTAATTTGTCAAAGTTAGAGATCATTCCTATTGGAGAGGTGGATGATATAGAAAGTTTGGCCAAAATATTTAGGTGTAGGGTGGTTTTGTTACCAATAAAATATTTGGGGGTGCCATATAAGCCAACTTCTATATGGAATGGTATTGTTGAAAAAATGGAAAGGCAGTTGGTGGGTTGGAAGAGGCTATATTTGTTGAAGAGAGGAAGGTTGACATTCATTAAAAGTACTTTGTCCAATTTACCCACATATTATTTGTCTTTTCCTATTCCGTTGGGTGTGGTGAATAGGATTGAGAAACTGCAAAGAGACTTTTCATGGGGAGGTCTCAGTGAGGAGTTTAAATTCCACTTAGTTAAATGGTTGATGATTTGTTCTCCTATGCAATATGGCTTGGGGGTTAGAAACTTGATCAAGTTTAATCAAGCTTTGTTGGGTAAATAGTTATGGTGGTATGCTACAAAGAGGGAGGCGTTATGATGTTTGGTTGTGGAAGCAAAATATGATAGTTTGAGCAGTGGTTGGTGTTCTAAGGAGGTAGCGGGGCCTTTTGGTGTTGGAGTGTAGAAACATATTAGGAGGGGGTGGAGAGTTTTCTCGAGATTTATTAGATATGAAGTGGGAGATAGGTCTAAGATTTGATTCTAGCATGATGTTTAGTGTGGGGATCAACCATTGAAGGAAGCTTTCCAGAGTTATTTAGTATTGCTCGTTGGAGTGGGTTGTGACGTGTAGTTTTCCAGTTGTGTTATTCAATGGAATGTATCTTTTGTAAGATCTGTATAAGATTGGGAGGTAGATGTGGTGCTTGCATTTTTTGGTGTGTTATATTCCCTCAGATGGAGACGAGGTGGCGAGGATTGTGTTCGATGGATTCCTTTAAAGAGGAAGAAGTTTAAGGTGAGGTCGTTTTTTCACGAGTTACTACTACATGGGATTCTTCTTTTCCTTGGAGGAGTATTTGGAAAGTTAAAGTCCCTTTGATAGTGAGTTTTTTTGTGCGGACAAAGGCTCTTGGTAAGATTTTGACCTTGGATAATCTGAGAAAGAGGAGAGTAATAGTGGTGGATTGCTGTTGCATGTGTAAGATGAGCGAAGAGTCTATTGATAATCTTTTTCTCCCTTGCGAAGTGGCAAGAGATTTATGGAGTGTGATTTTTACTCTTTTTGCAGTCCAATGGGTTATGCCTTCAAGGGTGAGACAATTGTTATATTGTTGGAGAGGTCAGGTGGGTAGTCATTCAGTTCTAGATGTGTGGAGGATAGCCTTGTTGTGCTTAATATGGAACATGTGGAGAGAGCAAAATGCAAGATTTTTTGATGATCATGAGAGGACGAAGGAAGAGCTCAAGAACATCTTGGTCAAATCGCTTTTTAATTGGATAGGGGCGTATAATATTTCTCATTTTTCTATCCTTTTTGAATTTGTTGATTTTTGTTGTTTAGCATTTAATGGGGGATTCTTTTTGTATACATTTTTTTGTACTAGGGTTGCGCCCCTCTGCGTCTATCAATGAAATGAGTTATTTATAAAAAAAAAAATGTTTTAAGATTAAGAAATATGTTACATTCATCAAAAAAGTTACCTTTGATGAGGAAAGCAACTCGAGGAAATCCAGAAAGTTGCAACTTATTAAAATTACGCATCAGTTGGGAGTGATTGTTTGTGGCATTGAGACTAAGGTGGTGACATTTGGTGATTGTTGAGGCTGAGATGAAGGTGGGCTTATGCTCAACAGTCCAAACAATATGATTATGTAATTGGGTTGATAGATGGCAATGATGATCATTGTGGGGCTGTGGTTGTGATGCCTTTGTGATCTTAAATTTTCCATTATACATTGCCTTTCTGGAGGATGTCCCTTTTGTCTATGCTATCTAGGGTTCAAAGTGGTGCTGTATATATGAATTGGATTATTTTAGAACCCTCCACCTCCATTTGATGAAGTGCTATTATCAGTTGTTAGAACGATCTTGAAAATATTTATGCTGGGAATTATCTTCAGGTCATTGAAGTCATATTAAGACAAACAGAATATTTTTATTAACATGTTATGTATGACAGCTGTTTTTATATACTTGATATATGGAACTCTGTATTTTACTAAAAGTTTCTATTCTCTGTTGTTATTGTTTCAGGCAGAGCTGTACAGAGTTAAGAAGGAATTTGATAAAGCAGAACCATTGTATTTGGAGGCCATAAACATACTGGAGGAATCATTTGGCGTTGAGGATATACGGTATGGCCTCATTACATTCATGACTACTGCTTATGAAAGCAAAGGATGTACAAGGAATGCATATGGAGGAAAAAGATGTGGAATAAATTAATTTGGTACTAAGTGATCCATCCTTTTCAGAGAATACGAAAGTGACTTGGAGCACCTCTAATTTCATGATTATCAAATCAACTTCGATTCTTCAATATTCCACATCACTTCTACTTGGATTGTAATAAAAGATTCCCTTTTTGTGTGAAAAAATTACTGTGTCTTTGCATGAGCATCAGTCTTACAATTTAATTAAATGGACCAGCAAATTACTGATTTCAGGCGATATCATTGGCATTCCTGACCTACCTCAGGTACTCCATGTATAGTGCTCTAGATTTTGGCAACGCCATTGTTTTTTTTTTTTTTTCCTATTTGATTATAACTACTTTCTTAAAGACGAAATAGGAAAGCAGACCTAAGTAAATGTGAAGTATTTAAATCCTTTACTCTTGGTCATGCCATAGCAATAACATTTACTGTGCAGTTAGGTACTTGTTCTTGTGCTTGTGTATTGAGTTGCATACTACAGGCAGCTAGGTGCTTAAAAGTGATACAAGTACACCTACACACACATGCTTGCATGTACACATGTTGATAATTACTTTGCTTTGATCAGCAGCAGTTGCTTTGATAGGCTGGATAATTAAGCAATTGTCGTCTTCACGATGTTGCATTATCAGATGCTCATCTGATCACTGTCACCTGTTTTCAATACAGTGTGGGAGCTGCTTTGCGCAACCTTGGGCAGTTCTATCTGATGCAGAGGAAGCTGGAAGAAGCTCGTGGCTGCTATGAGGTAATGGAAGAATTATATTTGGTAATAGGTGCATCAACTTAGCAATCATAATTGCAATTGTTTAGTTGGCTCGTATTTCTGGATGTATTAGCTAATGTTTGTGTTGGTTTGCTTTAGATTTGTATGGAATAGATGCATATGTGCAGTTAATTTTCAGACCTTACAACCCAGTTGAGGTGGAACAAGGCTAGAATGCCTTACTTTATGCTACTTGTCAAAAAATTACTGACAAGAAAATTTTAATTCTCTCATACTTCTATCTCAAATCATCAGTGGCTCAGATTTTTGGGGAATCCACTTGGAATTTATGTATTTTGTGGCATAATTTTTCTCATTAACGAAGTTGACTGAACTGATTTAATGTTTTTGTGATCTATAGATGCACATTAATTGGATATTCATGTTATTTTTTTTTTCCATGTATGTGTTTCTGTCATGCTACCCAGATAACATCTTAAGCAGATATATTTATATTGTTTTCATATATGACTGCTAATATTTACTATTAATTTTTACTGACAACTTGTGCTGCTGTTTTTCTTTGGTTGTCTCATGTCTCTGGGCAGCGTGCTCTAAAGGTATGAGCCATAAGTATAATCTTTGACCCAATTGCAACTTACATTTGCTTTGCACCAAATTCCTGTTCTCTACTTATTGTGTTTTAGGCTCAATTGCAACTTGTCATCTCAATATTACCTTATAATCATTCAGATACAGGTGCGTGTTCTGGGACATGGTCATGTGGACATTTCAGATACTATGTATTATCTTGGAATGGTAATTTGTTAAAGCTGTGTCATACTATTGTTTGCATTGCATTCTTGTGTTATGCTTTCTGTCAGATAAAAGAAAAGAATGAGTTATGTTTGTTGTGCTTCTCTGACATTCTTTGTTGTAAGCTTGGGATCTGAGTTGATGGATATTAATGTAGTTGTTATTGTTTTCCACTTGAAATATGCATTTTTGTATTTTGTTTGCCTTACAAGGTAGTTATAGATATTAAGGTATGTGATCCCCCAACTTTTTATGTACATGGCTCTGGTCTAGATAATAACTTTTTTGCCAAGAACTTTTTGAAGGATATGCATTGGCATCTTGTTTATGCATATTCTAAAATCACTTAATGATATGGTTACTGTACATATGAATAATTTATAATGTAAGGGATTAATTTGTCATGCCTATTGTGATTTTTCCTATTGTGATGTCAACACTATCAAATTTATATGCTATATAACTTGGTGAAAATAGGGAGACATCATTAGAGTTTTGTGAGGAGCTGTTTGCATGGATCATAGTAATTGGTGTTTGTTTCTTCGTCATCCATGTTAACTGATTAAGTATTGTGGTCAGCCTTGCAAACGATGGTGCTACTAACTAGGTATATTAGCATGAAGGAAATTGTAGAATGGGCCTCTAATTAGCAAGACTAGTTGGTAGGAGAACTTAATTTTCAATCTTTAAAAGGACTTCAATTGAGGGTTAACATTCAATGCTTATGTTTTTGCACTGGTTATGGAAAAGCCGTTGTGCTTCCATGTTGTGTGCTTTTTGCTAGGTGATAGTTGCTTGTTGGCTAAAGCTATAATAGGCGTCAATGTCAATCTAAATCTATGAATAGGAAGTTGATTGTAATTGAGGAAATAATAATAATTTATAGGTAGGAGACAGGCAATAGGTGACCCCCGCCCCAGAGCCTGGGGGCAACACCCCTTTTTATATCTTGGTATGGTTGTTGATCTGTAAAGGTTATTGCCCTTAGTTTGTGGGATGAATGAAGTTGATAGATGCTTATGGAATGTTAAGGTCATGGATATTGCCTATTGAGTTGGTCGTATAATGTGAATAATTGAAAGTAAAACCTTGGAGCTGAGTTTGGGTCCATTGTAAAATTCAAGACTTCTGTCACCCACAGCTTTTTTTTTTTCTTAAAAAAAAATAAAATGATCTTAGGGGTAAAATTGTATTCTCACAACCATTTTTGTTATGTATTTTATGGAAAAGCTGATGGAGGTCTCAAATTTAACTCAAGTTTCAAACCTATCAAATTGAAAACTGTGGTGTTAAAAGTCAAACTGGCCTAAAGCATAGAGGGTCCTAACCTAATTTCCCGTGTTATTTTTGTTTTAGAAAGCATTGTATAGAAACAATGCTACTTATGTTGCAGATTCAGCTCTATTATCTTTTCAGTTATTCTGCATCAGGTGATAAGTCAAGTTATTCATGACTCTAAATTATAGTTAAGGGATATCAGTTGTATTGTATACAAAATGGTATATTTCATTTCATGTCATGTGGACCTTAAATCTAAACGCTTTGCTTTTGTTTTGAATATTCTTCTTTTGTTATCTATTTTTCTCTTTAATAATATTTCTGAGTGTATTCGACTGACCTTAAATGCAATGTAATTTTTAAGTACAGGTGCTCTATATGCAAGGAAAAGAGAAGGATGCTGAGGTTCTGATTCAGGATTCCATTAGGATACAAGAGGTGCATCATTATTTTACTTGAAAAGTACTAGGGTTGCGCCCCTATGTGCTTTTAATGAGATCAATTTTCTTATAAAAAAAAAAACTGGAGGCATTTTGCTGTTTTGGATTTACTGTTCTCATTCTCACTGTGAAGTTTTGTTCAGGAAGGTGGCCTAGGGGAATCTTCTATATGTCTCAAGAGATTGCGATATCTTGCTCAGGTTGTTTTTCTCACCTTCATTCTTGTGATTTTTTGGGATGAACCTACAGAGACCTTGTAGATCTCTTATCGACATAAAACTGACTCTATGATGTAATACTCCCTCGTTCCCCATATAGATATCTTCTCTTCCTTTTTGAGATGTCACAAAATAAATGCCTTTACCATCCAGGAGTAAAAGTACTTGTTTCTTTAATTTTTTTTTTAATATTAATCTTTTTTAATAAAAAAAATTACGATTTTCATTAAAAGTGGTGTCCACCTCTAAAATAGAGTAACCAACAGTTTAGGATTATTGTTCTTACTCCTATTTATTACTATATTGTGCTATTTAGAATCAAGATGTCTAATTTTGGATGGAGGGAGTTTGCGATGTCAAGTAAAATATGTGACTGTTAGAGAATGATATATGCATGTGATTGTGAAAACTATCAATTGAAGATGGCATTTAATTGTTCAGTTTCATGAAGTGGTTTGATTGGTAAGAAAAATTTGTAGGGAAATGAGGAGAACTTCTAGATTAACACATATCTTGAGATGTGAGGCGGTTGGCTTCCTTGTAGTTTAGTCTTGTCTAGTTATAATCCAGTATTATCTTCAAGTTTAATTTCACTTGATTGGTGCAGGGTTTTTTTTTCTTCAAATATTTCAGTCACGGTCTCAATTTTCTGGACATAGACGGGTAGTAGTGCATATAGTTTAATTTACTTGGAGACAGGATAGGTTTTCTTAGCCCGTTTCCTATGGCGTTGAACTTGATCTTTCTTGTCAGTTTCTACTTTTTATAGTTTCTAAGTTATAGTCCTAATCCTAGTAGAATTAGGAGTATCCAGCAGTTTATATGTAGTGTGGTTTTAGTGGACATCTCAACTGATGAGAAGGTGTCATGGGGGTAGTAATTGGAAATCCATGAAGGCTGGTTGGAAGAGGTTTTCTGGTAGGGGTGGTAGAATTGTATGGTTTTGGCATGACAAGTGGTGTGGGGATGACACCTTAAAGGAGCTGTTTCTGATTAGTTCTCGAGAGATGATAAAGACACTTGCTTTATGCTTTATTGGGTTCTTAGTATGATGGACTATGGTCAGATTTTGAAATTTCATATATGCACATGCTTTCAGGATGAAATTAGAACCTGTTTACTCTTTTTTAATTTTTTTAATTTTTTAATTTTATCTCTGGTATTCTAGTTCTCTGTCGGGTGAAGGGAATGATAGATTGTTTTGGAAACTTAATCTTAGTGGTAACATCGTTATCCATACTTTATATGATGTTTAGAAGTGGCCAGTGGTGTGTAGTTCCCTTGGAAGAGTATTTGGCATAGCAAAGTCTCATTAATATTGCCTTATATATATATTTTTTTGGCAGCTGCCTCGGGAAAATTCTTGCCGTGGATAACCTCATTGAGAGAATATTATTTTAGTGAATTGGTAATATTATTTTAGTGAATTGGTTTTGCATGTGTAATCGTAGTGTTGAGTTTGACCATTAGTTGATCAATTGCTTGGCTCTGAGAGACTTGTGGTCTCTTGTACTTCAGCATTTGAGGTTCAATAGGTGATTCCTCAAAGGGTTATTGAGGTCTATATCAGTTGGAAAGGTGTGTGTCGCTTACATAGGAATTTCTTCATCTGGAATGCAAACACTGTGTGCCTCAGGTGGATGATTTGGAGAGAGAAGAACAATCAGGATTAAATGTGTTGAGATGCCTATAGTTGAGCTTATATATTTATTTTTGAAATCTTTTGTCGGAATGAATACTTGCCCTAGACAGTATTCTATTTCTTCTTTTGTAATATTTATTGCCAAAAAGTTTTAGATTGTAATTCTTAGGCGAAATTTTTATATGCATCCCGTGTGCGTAAAGATTCGCCTGTTGGATCTTTCTAGCAACAAAACAATTTCTTGTTTTACTGTTGTTTAATGGTTTTGTTGTATAATAACTGTCTATTTTACTATAAAATGTGTATTACCACTTGTGTTTTTTCTCTTCTTCTAGCCTATGCGAACCTACTTTTCATGTTTGTGTATTGAGCATTTAGATTTAATTTCTCCATTTTGTTTGGTCTCTTTTCTTTTGATTTCTATCCAGATATATCTGAAGTCTAATCGGCCTGCAGAGGCTGAGAATGTCCAGAAAAAGATCCTGCATATAATGGAATTATCAAAGGTTTGAATTATTTTATTTTTCCTCCTTTTATATTCGCTATATTTTTCTGCTAAAGTTTGTCTCAGTTGATGTTTCTGTGCTTGGATATTTTAGACAAAACCTCTTGGTATTCATAAGCTTTGAGGGTCATATTGTTGCATCTAGTACAGTATTTTTTGCTTGAGATCTTTTATTTATTTATTTATTTTTATATGTAATATGATTCTGTTAAAAAAAATGGCGTATCTTTTCCTGATAGAAAGCAGGAAAAAGCTAGGATCAAAATTACAAAGATCTAAAAAGTCCGAAAGAAGAAGCAAAGCACCCTATTGCTCTCTTCTAATCCAAAAATGATCTAAAAGATAATGACTTTAATTAAGCAATGATGCTTCGTTTCATAAAAAGCCGTAGCATTTCAATTACATGGTGCTTTCAAATTGCATAGTTCAATGGGATTGAGGTCTTTGATTGCAAAGTGTGATAACCTTTCATGTCTTTGATGAAAGTTGTTTGTCCCTTTATCTCATCCATGTACTCCTTGTTTGTTTAGGCAATTTAAAATATTCTTTGGGTATTGAAGTAGCAAGATTCTGACATGATCTTCCCTTCCCAGTGGAAATATGAGAGTCCTCTAGTGGATAAAGACAGATACCAATGATTGGTAGGCATATTAATTTATTTGTCACATACCCGTTTAGACATTGCTTATGTAGTTAGTGTAGTGAGCTAGTTCATGCACTCACCACGAAAGTCCCATATGAAGGCAGTTTACTAGATTCTCTGTTATCTAAAATCTTCATCAGGCAAAGGTTTGTTGTTCACTCGATATAATCACTTGAAACTAGAGGCCTATATAGATGCAGATGGGCTGGATCAGTTACAGATTGAAGATCTACTTCATGGTAATATACACTTGTGGGAGGTAATCTGATTACCTGATGTAATAAAAAAATTGGTAGTTGCTAGATCAAGTGCAGAAGCTTAATTTGGAGCCATGACACATGGAGTATGTGAGTTACTATGGTTAAAGATATTGTTGAAGGAACTTGGGTATGATTTTAATGACCCTATGAGATTGTATTGTGACAATAAAGCTGCAATCAAAATCCCTTGTAATCCAAACCAACATGAGCAAGCCAAACACATTGAAGTTGATAGGTATTTTATCAAGGAGAAGTTGTGTGCAAGATTAATCTGTACACGACATGTAAAGTAAGGAGAACAACTTGCAGATATTTTGACAAAAAGAGTGTCCAGTAGCATCTTTCACACAGCTTTATGCAAGATGGGCATGCGAGATCTTTGCCTCAGCTTAGGGGGAGTGTTGATTAGGAAACTCACTTTATTCTTGATTGTATTGTCATTATTCTCCGGTTTTATTTTTATTATTGCTGCAATCTGCATTAAATATATTACTGTAGTAATTTGTATCAAGTTTTCTATTTTAGCATGTAGATGCTGTATGGGTTTGATTTCAAAGAATACACAGGCTTTCTTCTTCCTTTATTTTTCCTTCTTTCTATTTTCTTCAACTCTTTTTTTTTTTTATTTTTTATTTTTAACCTTCATATTATTCTTGTAAGTCAGGGATGGAATTCCTTGGACACTATTATTGCAGCTGAAGGTCTGGCCCTGACTCTACAGTCTACTGGGAACTTAAAGGAAGCACAAAGGCTTCTTGAAAGGTGAGTAGTTAAAGTATATAATTATCCACAAGCGTAATTGTCTGATGATTCCAAATGAAACAAATTTCTATCCTTTCAGATGTCTTGATGCCAGGAAAACATTACTTCCGGAAGATCATATTCAGGTTTGCTTTTTTATTTTATTTTTTTGAAGAAAAAAAAAGCTCTCTAAGTTCATCTATATACTGTCCAAGATGGGTATATGTAATTTTCATAATTTATATAATTTGTATACACACTGTCATTATATCTTTATATACTGCTTTGGGTTCTATATGATGACCAATTCTGATTTTTTTTTTTCTCTAAAATATTAAAAAAAAACATAAACTAGTACTTGAGTTCCAAACCACAATACTTTAACCAACTTCTTAAACTCTGAATGTCTCACTATTTATATAAAGCTCAACGGTTTGGTAGTTTTCCTCCTATGTTAATTTCAAACTAGAAGCCTAGCACATATCCAAATGCACACAAATACATGCTCAAAAAGGGTTCAAATCATGGCCAAACTTGATAGCAAAACTGACGTCTAAAACACTAGCCCATTGTCATTTTAAATTATTATCTGAGCTGCTACCTATTCTCTCTTCTTTTTTTTTTTTTCTTTTTTTTTTTTTCTACTATTTATTGATAATAAAATTGCTGAGAGGAAAAAGATAGCATACACAATGAGGCTTTCTTTCCTTCTCCACTGTCAGATTGGTGCCAACATGCTTCACATTGCTAGGGTGAGAATGCTTAATTCTAACCAACTAAGGAAGGTGGATATTTCTGGAGCAATTGCTGAGCTTGAAAAGGCAAAGGACCTTTTACACAATTCCATAAGGTTTGTGTTACTTTGCCACTTTAACTATCTTAGAATTCACAAAACAACATTTAAGCGTTAAAGTTACCATTCATAACTTTCATTCTTTCAATTGTACATTGAATACTCTATTGATCTTTTAAACATTCTCTATTCCACCTTTGTTTTTCTTTCCTAAAAACTGCTTTGCATATATATTGTGGAGTTCCCCTTCTTACTGGGGTCATTTTTACTTGGTGTGTAATGGTGTAGATTATAAAAAATAAGAGGAATGATTCTCGTGATGTTCATAATAAGGAAAAGACAAGGTTTAGGAGTTAATTAGAAAAATTATATTGAGTTATTCATCCTCCTGGTATTGAAAAACAATCAAAACTTTCTTTATTATAATATATTATATTCATTCTTAGCTGGTATTTGTTTAGTCATTCAGATAGTCATTTTTTATCAAAAATGGTTCCACTATAGCCATGCAGATTCTTAGGAAAGCTTTTGACATCGTTAGGTGGGATTTCAAGCCCCATTCCCAAAGTGCGCTAGTAAATAACATTACATCCCTTGAAAAAAAGTTACTTGCTGTTTTTTCGCTCTCTATGTAGGATTTAAACAGCACAACCAAAATTCAGATTGATAACATGTGGGGAACAAAATAAACGTTGCTACTTTTAACTATTAGTAGTCCCTCTCTCCCATCTTGTTAGTCCTATTTAGAAAATCTGACTTCTTAAGTTTTCAAAAGGTTAAGATTGTACAAGTTCTCAAAATTTGGAATTGATACATTTGTAATAATCTAACACTGGAGCTCTAGAATCTGTGCAACTTGAAAATCATGCAATCTATGGGAGTGAGAATCCAACAAAAGAGCATATGATATTGCAAAACTTCTCTTCAATTTGTTTACATATTGGTGCTGCTAAATCTACTCCTATCATAGATGACCAAGAGTTTGAGTTTTAGTTAAATTGAGTTCAAGGCTGTTCAAACATTCCCACCTGACAAAACTGTCAACCTTTTAATGTAAACAGTTGTTGCTTGAGCATGACCAACCTGTGCCCGCCACTTAACAAGTAGTCAATGATAGTGTATTTATCTTCTAGTCCTAAAGCACCAACAAGGAAGCCAACTTAGAGACAACATTTTTGATATCATAAGCTGTTTAGTCTTCACTTGCTGATCCCAGCAAGTGTTTGTGAAAAAACACTTTCTGGTTGTGTTTAATTTGTCCCAGCAAGTTTCAGTCTTTTCCTTTTTGGGTAATTGACAATAAATAACAGAAAACTTTTCATTGATTTGCATTTTTAATCATTAATTTTGATGTTTCAAATTTTCTTTGACAAAATATGGGCAAATCTATTTAATTTGCTCATATTTTCCTAGATTCCCTGTTTTTGTTGTGTTGCTTCTTACGGATTTGTCATGCAGTTCTTTTTCCATGATAGGATAGCTCGGCGGGTTTTAAATAACTTGACTAAACAGAAAGGCAACTTGAAAAGTTACAGTACACCTGGAGAAACAAGGATGGAAGGCCATGCAGCATTAATCATACTGGTCAGTTTCCCTATCCTTTCGTGAGATATCTGTTTTTCGTGGAAATTCTGGTATTCAGTAATAGTATTTGATAAATTCTGGTAGTCAAATGAAACTCTTGTAACCCCAAGGGGTTGACCCATGTGGTGGAGGCCTTGGTCTTGGGGTTTGCTTCCTTTAAGGTCTAAGGTTCAACACCTCATAGGTGCAAACAATTCTTTGGGGCCACACCCCCTAGTGAGAAGTCAGCGATTTAACCAGTTCTATGTAGGGAAACTTCCGAGAGTGCAGTGCATGGGATCGGGGTTTATTCTGTAGGGGTGGGTTCGAAGAGCCTTGCCTTGGAGAAGTTCCCCGACATTAAAAAAAAAAAAAAAAAAATCTTGCATCAAGATTGTCATTCCTTATCTGTTATCATTTTGGTTTTGCTTTGTGACAAGGTAGACGAGGTTATGATTCCATCAAAGCAATAATACGGGGCCCTGCCCTAACTCTTGCATCAAGACTGTCAGTCCTTATCTGTTGTCATTTTGGTTTTGCTTTGTGACAAGGTAGACGAGGTTATGATTTCCATCAAAGCAATAATACGAAGAAATCTCTGTGGTTTTAAAATCTTGTTTTATATATATGGTATATGTTTATCTTTCCTCTTTATTTGACTTCCTTCTCATTCACATTAGAATACCTCCCTAGTGAGGTCCATTTTATATCCAAGAACTGGGATCCACAGTTGGAAGAGGTGATCCAACAAATCTATAAAATGGTTAAGCTTCTGTAAAATCCTGAACCAATGCTAAATGCGGAGGCCACAATAGATGAAGCTCTAATGATATTTCAGTAACTGCACCAGAATATAATGCAGTGAGATATGGTGTACCTTACATCAGCATCCACAACTATTGTTAGGAAACTTGATTTTGATTCCTCCCCATATTCCAACTTTTAAGGATCAATTCTTCTCAGGATCACTCAAAAGCAGGCAATAGGTGTTAAACTGAATGGGGTGCATTGGGGTGGTTGGCGTTCTATATTTCCTCGTGGATCGCATGGGGTGGGGTTATGGAAACACATTTGTAGGGGTTGGAGGTCGTTTCAGTTCCATTTCAGATTGGATCCTGGCTCGGGGGGGAAAGTCAAATTTTGGGAGGACTTATGGTGTGACGAGATGCCCCTCAAGGATGCTTTTCCAGGCTTTTTTAATATTGCTAGCAATAAGGATGCTTCCATTGCGGATGTTCGAGAGTGCATAAATGGGATGGTTCACTGGAATGTTACTTTTACTCGCAGAATTCATGATTGGGAGGAGATGGTTTTGGCCTCTTTCTTCTCATTCTTGTATTCGTTATCGATTCGTGGGGTGGGGGAGGACTGGATGTGGTGGATCCCTTCGAGAAAAGGGAAGTTTGAGGTTCGCTCTTTTTATAGGAAGCTTGTCTCCAAAGAATCCAACCACTTTCCTTGGAAAAGTATTTGGCGCACCAAGGCTCCTTCGAGAGTAGCCTTTTTTGTGTGGTCTGCCGCCCTTGGGAAATCACTCACCCTGGATAATGTTCGGAAAAGAGGTATTGTAGTGATTAATTGTTGCCATATGTGTAAATCGGATGGGGAGTCTGTGGATCATCTCTTTCTTCATTGTGGGGTTGCGCGCAAGTTGTGTGATGTTATTTTCTCCCGCTTCAATTTGTGTTGGGTTATGCCTAGAAGTGTTAAGGAGATGTTTGCTAGTTGGTGGTCGGGAGGTAGAACCCGTAGCACCGTGGTTTGGAAGATGGTTCCCCTGTGTCTTTTATGGTGCCTTTGGAAGGAAATGAATGCGAGATGCTTCGAGGATTTGTTGAGGAACCTTGAGGACCTTATTCATTTCTTTTTGTACACGCTTTTCACATGGACTGCAGGCTGGCTTGCTCCTTTAGTGATTAATTTTCCTGATTTTCTCTTTATGTTCTCTTCTTCTTTCTCCCTCACTTGGTCGCTTTTTTGTATACTCCCTGTGTACTTGGGTTGCGCCCCTCTGCGTTCTTTAATGTATTATTACTTATCAAAAAAAAAAAAAAAAAAAAAGGTGTTAAACTAAACTTGATAGCCTTCAAGGTGTTATTTCTGGAAAAAGGTTCTGAAACAATATAAATCATGTAGGTTCACATAGCTGCAACTTTGGGAATCATCATAAATACTAAAATACATACCGGCATGATAAAAACAAAGCCACCCTGAGTATTCTCTCTCTCCATATACCCATTTATTGACTATTGTATATTTCTTTTGGGTTTGTATTGGTCAGTATTTTTGGATCACTTGCTAGAAGTGATATATGTTGTCATGCTAATATTCTGCTCTCTCATAGCTAAAACGAGAGAAGAAAAAAGAACAGAAAAGAAAAAATTCAAACAAAACCAACTCAATGATCTTGGATGCTGCATGCATATTGATGACAATTGCAGTTTTTTCTTGAGTTCAAAGTGGTAAATACTTTTGGATCTGACGCTAGTGAAAGTTATATTGAAAGTCACACTAAAAATTGTCAATCTAGAATAAATAAAAGCTAAAAAACTAGAATAAAATTAAGCTAGTGATCTTAGATGCTTCATTTATGTTGGTTCTAACTTGTGGCATTATCTTATATGGTTATTAAATATTTTCCAATATGAAATTGATAGATTTGTTCTGCTTGCAGATGCAATCACTTGATGCTCTTGGGCTTCTAGAGATTAACAAGCAAGAGTTACAAGAGTTACAGGTTGGTGATCAAGACTTTAAAATCTTTAACAGCCTTTGCGTGCACTGCGTAAGTTATTAGTGAGCATTGGGAGCCCTTGTTTTTTAACTGCTTTTCTTCAAATATTTCTTTTTCTTTCTTTCCAATAGGACCTTTGTCAGAAAAGTTCCCTTTTGGAACAATGCTTGCTGTGTTCTTCGTGCTTGAAATATTCAGTTAGCTACAACTCTCTGAAAGACTGAAGCTCTAATCCAAACTTATAGAAATATGTGCATAGAACTGGAAACGAAGATGCATATGTTTTGCCATGTGTGCATGTGCCTTGATACGGCCAACAATTGTGACAATTCACCACTTTTTGGAGTAGGACTTTACTGCCAGTAATATTTTAGCCGAAGCACTATGAATGCTGCAATGTTGGAACCAGAGTCTTCCACATGAACTTTGAAGGGATAGCTTGGGTTGATGATAGGAGAGGATTTTCTGGAAAATAAACCTACTTAGATGAAAGGCCCCTTTCCTTGTATACTTTGCACATGTTAACTCCAGTTAGTCTTCCATAGAGCAATCTTCTGATCTTGAATGTTCCCATATTAGAGTATCAAGAGATCTGGTTAGTATGGGCATATTTGTGCATCTTTCTTACTTTCTATGGTATCTTGATCTAGGCATAACCTTCCTAAGGTGAGCATCCTCCCCAAATTTGACCTTATTTCCACTAAAAACATATACACCAATATTTCCCACTTAGTGAAACCACATTTCTTCTAATTCTCTCCGTAGGCACAACCATTAATAGTGAATATAGGTCATGTAATAATTACTTTTTATACCATCTTTAAATGAGTGATTTTTCTGGACTCACTAAATGATTTTTGGAGTCTGTCGCTGCCCATAGAAAATGTCTCTTAAGCTTTTATTTGTCTTTGCAAGTAAGGATGGCAACCTAAAAAGATATAGAATGTAAATCAGGAAGAAGCTGGCAAGTTAACTCTCGTTAATGATTTCCCGGCTTAGGATAAGATGCAAAATCTTCATCAGGTCTCACCTAACTTTTGAAAGAGGCCCATGGTGGAAGTCTAACATTTAAAGTTTGAAAATATCAGTCCTATGCTTTTGGAATTCCAACCACCTCCAAGTTTATGATTTGGCAAGGTTCATCCTCAACCCTAAATTCCTTTCAAATCACCTTCTATCAGACCTCGTTATTCCAGGTAGGAGCACCATATCTGAGAGTTGCTGATAATCATCATCATATTTTGATAAGCCCATTGGAGAAGCTCTTTCCTCTGCTATAAAATTGTCTACCAATAACCTTCTTTGACCCTTGTAATTGGCACTGTATTTCACTTTAAATGGTATTGGTTATTCCTTATAATGACTGAAATACTGAATCTTACCGAAGTTTGCTTTCACCATTCATTATTCGTGTACTTATCCATGCTTCATATGCTTATTGCTTGTAGCAAGGAATTTAGCTTCTTAAAAAAGATAAAGCTAGTGTACTTGAGGAATGAGGAGTGAAAGGAATCTCATTGTTCTTTCACAATTTCTATTAAGTACATATCCTCCAATGTGCAAATTCAGAGAGCATTTAGGACTAAATCTTCTACCTTCGACGAAACTCGTGATAACCATTTTCTTACTGCCACTTGAGTAATAAAGGGGAATTTTAGTTGATGACCATTTTTTTTTTTTTTTTGCTTAATCTATTATTCCCAGAACTTCTCCGACCCTCTGATGATCTTGGACTAGCATTTTCCTTTTTCTTTTTTTATATATAATTTGATTTGTGTTTCTAGCTAAGCAGCCAAAATGAAAAACTTAATGACCTTAAACTGAATCTGGAGGTTAAAATACAATATATATATATATATATATATATATATATATATATATATATTTGGATCTTACGAAGTTTGGAAACAATGATTCGAAGTGTATAATAGTTTCTCCAGTAATGCTCATTAGTGAGCCTATTTTCTTCTCCTTCCAATTAGATTTTCTGACAACATCCTCCTATGATTGTTCTGTTTAAGTAATTTATTCCAATTGGCTGAACCAATATTACTTTTCTATCATGAAACAGGAGCATTTACCTGTTGCTGAAGCCGAAAATGCACTTTTCCAATGCGTTTCTGCTTACAAAGAGGTATGCTTGGACTGTTCAACATTTTGCAATACTTTGGATGATGTTAAAAATGTGTTCTATCCTATGCTAGTTCGGAGAGCTGGTGTAGCATTTGGAAGTCCATAGAATGGGAATGCCCTGTAGGATTCCAAGTAAACAGCTAATCATTACATGAAGTGAGAATATTGTACAACATTTTCAGCATTCAAATAGGTTTTTATTATTGGTGTTCTAATTTTTGGAACAGAAATGTCTTCTATCACCTGCATTTAGATCATTTCTATAAACTGATGCAATGAATGTTTATGCCATACATATCTTTGTACCCAGTCCTCCAAAAATTTAGGATGAAATCAGTATTCTTGCAGATAATTTTGTTTTAATTAGTTTTGAAAGTTTTCATAGTTGATAGAAAACTGCAATATATGTTTAAATCGTGAAACTATTGGCTTCATTTATGGATGAGCACGGTAAAAAGCTAAAGTTTGCGCATGTTTCTGTGCAGTTTGAAACTGAGAGGTCTATTTCTGACTCTCCTGCTGTAAAGGCCGACTATCTTTCATGTTTGAAGCATCTTTTAAGCTTGATAAGTGATACTGACAGGACACAAAGTTTTGAAGGAGCAACTTTAAAGGAGCTGGAAGATGAAATCAAGCGTCTGGAATCTGAACTTCACCATAGGAAACGCAAAAACTAAGCTGGAAATTTTTACTCATGGGAAACGTAGCTCGTTTGCTAATTTTTTGTAGAGGGTACTTTTTGTTTTTTATTTGAAAAAGTGTATTGATGTGACATAAAGGTGAAAGTAGTTTTGAATTCAAAATGTTCTGATGTGACATAAAAGTGAAAGTAGTTTGGAATATTTTGTGTTTTTGGTTGTTTGTTAATGTATTTGTTTTGAAAAGAGAAAAATAAAAGGAAGAAAGAAAGTGTGTTATCCTACAAAACCTTAGCCGGATGCTGATTTTGGTTGCGGCTGCAGCAACAGCATGACGGCCAGAAAATCATTTGAAGCAGCAGGTTCAGTACTTATACCACCTGGCCATACCCAAATGAACAACAGAGGTTCCTTTGCATAACTTTATTAGCTGATCTTGTTGTATTCATAGCGTTTTTCTACTATGATTATTTTTAAGTTCTGAATTTCCGATATTCCTTTGTGAATAAATCGGCAGCCTATACCCTCTTATCAGCAAAGTGGGATTTTGATGTGAAATTCACAGGATCCTAACAAATAAGGCCAGCATGAGATTGCATCTGTTGTTTACTTGCTAACATTCGGATAATAGTTATAATGTTACTTTCATTTAAATTTATAGTACTCATTTTACAGGACTGACAATAGGTCACCTGATGCTGTATGATTGGAATTGCAGTTTCAGATTCGCAGGACACAGGATAAAATCCTCAAGGTTTTATTTTGCTCGACTTGTCTAATGTTCCCAACAAGAACTCCATTTACTGAGCACAGTAGCTCTATGTTTAATATTCACAGTTATTGGCAGCTTGATGATGGGAAAATCCGGAATAGGTCAAATGGAGAGGATCTATTTGATGGTTAAGGTTTCATTTTGTTGCATCTAACTATCCTCTTGATGGTAGAGAGTGGGGACCCGGTCCATTACTAAAACCTAACTCGAGGTTTATACCATTTAACCCATCATGTCAATGACTATATTTTATCTTTCGGCATGAGGGATTGCCATGACACTCATGGGTGACACTCATGGGTGGTGGAAATCACCTCTTTGTAGTTTTATGTTTTGTGTGTTTTGTGTTTTGAGTTGTTTGCTAATACTTTTTCCTTTCTATTAAAAAATTACCGTTACTAAAAGAGTCGTTTCCGTTTTCTTCCGGGCTACATGCAAAAAATATCAAGGGTCAATATTATTTCTACATGTAAGCTGCTCAACCATGCAATAGGGACGGTTATTATATGCATCTAATAGGACCACGTACGATGGTCAATAGCAGAATACCATGATAAGGACTATCCTTGTGGTTTCCTGCCATATAGGGCTTAGTTTTCCAAGTGACATAATCCACCTCAATGTAGACAAGGGACAGAATAGTACATTTACTAGAACGCAGTTGTCCTCGAGAGGACCCCTCACCCCATTTCCTACCTAACATCATGCTTCACTTGGCCCTAATGCCCATTTCGATTTAATGATATTATTCAATTCTGACAACACCACAAGGACCAAATGGCACCCAAACAAAACACCCCATGAGATGAAATACCTTTCTTGACATTTGATACACAACCACCATGGTAAAAGAATCACCAACTTTCAACCTTTTATAGCGTGGAACATAATTTTCCCACACATTCCAATCTCTCATGCTATGCTATCTACACCCTTTCTCATGAACCTTTTCATGGCAAGGAAAAAGGGGAGAGGCAGAGGCGGTGCTGCTGCCGATCAATTGGCGGCAGTGAAAAGCGCTGCATGGGCGTGGTACCAACGCGGATCGGGGTCAGAGGGGAAGCAAATGCCAGAGTTCGATGTCATGAGGACTCGCCGAGCCCCTAGACCGTCGGTTTTCAAGCTAGAGGCCATAAGAATAGCTGAAGAAGCTGTCGGGAAGGGTTCACAAACGCCAAGTTTGATCCGTACTGACAATTCTCTTCTCGATAGATATGAAATCGCGAGTATTTCCCGACGTTTGGATTGCCTTATAGAATCTAGCGTCAGCAACTCCCACAGAAAGTTGATAGGCGGAGATCATGATCATCCCCATGAAAATACGACGGTAGGGGATAATCATCATACTATTGAAATGATCAAGAAAAAGAAGAAGAAAATGAAAGGGTTTTGGGTAAGGCATGCAGTTACTTGTGGAACAAGAGAAGACGTAGCGGATGCAAGAGCTTTCAGGGATATCCGGCAACCTCAAAAGCTTGCACCACCGGTAGTTAGCCTTGCCACCTGTCGTCCACGGGCCACCCATGCCCGATAATCGTTTGACACGTATTAGAGTGTCGGAAAGTTGTACTGTAATTCTCTACCTCCCTCGGCTGTACTTTAATTTGCCAAGAGATTTACGTAGTACGTGACTGAAACAGAAGATCCGCAGAGAAAGGAAGCTGCTTAATTTGTTCGAGCAGAAGCCCACCATTGGGAAGTCATGCCCAAGCAGAGAGACTGAGGATTGAAGTCATTTTGCTATTTGGAAGAGACAAAAGAGGTGGACCTATTGGACGTCACGATTCACTGCCATAGCTTGCATGGGTACAATTTTTTTTTTTTGCTTTATTAATTCTATGTCACATTTTATTTTTTGTGTTGGTGTATTCATGAAGTGTATGGTTGGAAATGTTGTCAGAGAAAATAATATTATCAAAATGGTGTAATTTTTTACTCGTAAAAACTTGTGTTGTAGTTTTTTTTTTCAATTTGCCACGTGGTGGTTCTATGGGATTCATGTCGGATGTATTGTCTCTTGGGAAGGCTACTTGCTAATACGTACTCAACTGGTCCATCCAAATCATTAATGTATTTGGTGGGATCCGGTTTGAAGGGTATAACGAATGGTATCCGCTTAAATCTGAATAATCGGTAACGAACACAAGGCCATTACTTATTGATTGTACGACAAATTATGTTCCTTTCTGTCTTGGCGGAAACATCTAAGGTATCAAACTACATTATTGGAGAGAGAGATGTGAACTTTGAAATTTTTAGATTTGGCGATTCATTTGGATATATATATATTTGGTGAGTACATAAGACAAAGCAAAACAACGAGAAAAGAAATACAAAAAAAATCACACGAAGAAGACGATAAAAAAAACAGGAGGGTCCCTCCCACCGGTGATGGGAACCGAGAGAGTAGGAAAGGGATAACAAGAAATGTGGCTAGAAATTATTCTGGCCGCAATCCAATGTGCCGCATAATGGGCACATAAATTTGCACTTTAACCTTCTAGCTTCCTAGTTGCATGCACATGAATAGTCTATTTTACCAAAAATACCCTAATTAAAAAGAGAAAATTACAAAACTATCCCTCTAAGAGTTGGGATATGGGTGAGTACACAACCATCCAAAAATAAGGCAGCAAGAGAAGAGAGGGGATGACTGTCGTCACTCGTCACACCCCAAGAGAAGTGTAATTTACAGGGTTAAAGTGTAATTTACACCCTTAAGAGGGGGGGGGGGGGGGGGGGGGGGGGGTGGGGTGTGGGAGGAATATGCATATTTTAACTCGGTGCATTAAAGCATAAATGTGTGGTGAAAGACTATTTAGTCCAACCTTGGTGGGCATCAACTCAATCGGACATTAATTTGGAGCCAACCATTCACATTAAAGACTATTTACATAGCCTATCCATAACCTTATAAATGACCTCTTATCTACTCTATTTAATATTAACTTCAAAGAATAAGAGTAATATCTTGTCACATCTCACATGATAAAGGTGTGACCTAATGAATTCAATATTGCACCCCTAGCAAATAAACAAAAATAGGAAAGAGATTGAAAGGTCAATAAAATTATATAGTGTTAGAATATTAATTAAATGATTTAACTCGCATATTCTTGTCAGCTTAAATTTTTTAAATAAGTAGTGAGTTTTTTTTTTTTTGAAGAAAATCTAATTTCATTCAAAAGAACATCAGAGCTGGAGCTCTACATAACAAGAGCTAAACGCTCTAAATTGACTAAATAAAAAATATAATTACAAGTTTCCTCAAGCCAGACCTTGTAAGAAAATTTTTTTGCTGCCTCCTTTGCTAGTCTGTGCGCCACCATATTTGTTTCTCTCTTTACATGGCACACCTCCAAGCTCCTAAAACCCTTTAAGACTACTTTGGCACCATCAATGACCTGCCCATAACTATAGCTGCTTGACTCCATCTCTGAAAGGGCCCGAACAACGTGTTGTGAGTCTCCTTCAAAAATCACTTGTTTCAAACTTGTGTCGCGGCTAAACCCGCCCCTGATCGTCCCTGATGATCACCCCAATTCCAATCATCTTCTCCTTTGTGTTAATGGCTGCATCCCAATTAATTTTGTAGCTGTTATTGGGGGGGATTTGACCAACATAGCTGAATGGACGAACTTTGTACTTCCCCTTGGTTAACCTCTATCTAATTTGCTCTTGAGAGTTGAGTTTGATAATCCTCTGCATCTTGAACTAACCTCTTCGGGTGTAAGAATTCTCCTCCATGCAGAGCATTATTTCGGCGCTTCCAAATTTGATGGGCAATGATCCCCGCCAACTCAAGTTCCTCTAGCTTGCATTTCCCCATTAAATATTTCATCACCTCCATAAAATTCTCTCCAGTACAGCAGCTCTTTTGAAAAATCTGCTTGCTTCCACCCTATACGTCTTGGGCAGAAAGGCAATCCCACAAAATATGTCTTGTTGTCTCCACTCTCCCTGTGCATATGAAGTAGTTCCCATCCTGATTAACATTCTTCCGCTTAAGATTATCTCTCGTTGGGAGAATATTGCAACACGCCTTCCACACAAACATTTTGACAGCACTGGGTATTCTCAATTTCCATATATTGTCCCAAATTTTTTTCCTATTATACCGACAAGAGCTCTCACCCTTCAAAGGCCCACACCACTCTACCTCCAAGTGGTAGGCACTACGCACTGAGAAAACACCCGCATTGGTAGGGCGCCATATGAGTTTATCCGGTTGCTGATATCTACTTATTAGTAAGTTGCAAATAATTTCAGCCTCCTCCTCAGTAGTGATTTAGTATGATATTAAAGCTAAATGTTATAAGTTCAAACATTGCTCCATAATTCACTCCAAATTTTTAGTTAAGTGATTTAACATAAGAAATATATTTATGAAAATTCGATGTTACAGAGAACAAACGCGAGTGAAATTGGGTGATGAAACAATATTTGTTCTCATAATTTGTCAACAACTAGTTTACACTCTTTCGAGCAACAAAATGTTCTCTTTTGAACAAGTACTAAATTTGCTCGCTTCCCAAATTATTTTCTTACATTAAAGTCTATTCGATGAGCATATTATTTGTATAATTCATATGTATTATCATAACAATCAAGTTTCAACCGATTTTTGGTCTTTCAGCAAATTTTGCGTCTTGTCTACTTGGAGTGTTTGATTTGCTTAGGCCAGTGACAAAAAAGTCCTTACGTCATGTTTTTCATCTCGTTTTTAACAGAAAACTTGCTAGTTGTCATTTTATCCACATTAATTAAGCCAATAAACAATGCCATAAATATCCAAATACCCATCACCATGCTTCATAGGTAATTACACAAGAAAAAAGAGGGGCGGAGATCCACCCCCATTGTCACCCTCCATCCCCAAAGAGGGAGGCGGTGGCAGTGAAAGGTGGCTCCACCCCCACAGAGGGCTGCGGTGGGAGTTGCTTCACTCCCACTCATCTCTAGCTAGATGAAAAACTAGGCTACATAAGGGTAGGAGTGGAACTTTCCATCCTTGCCTCTTTGTGGGGATGGAGTCTTCCTCCATCGTCTTCTTCCACATTTTTCTCTTAGGTAGAGGACGGGGGTAAGAGTAGATTCTTTTACTTTTCATTTTTGCCTTAAAAGACCGTAGGTGGTTTTTAAGTGGTAGTTCAATTAATTGGGGATTACGCCTCATGAAACAAAAGTCACTAGTTTGAACATTTTCTCTTCCTATTATGCGGATATGTAAAAAAAAAAAAAAAATGACGATTAGTGGATGTCCGTGTTTATTATTATTTATTTTTTAATTTGACATGGACGTCTCCCCTTAAAAGTTGGATGGTTTATGATTTATCAAAACTTATTAGAGTAATTTTTCTTCATTTTATTTAAAAATAATAGACAATATTTAAAGAATTCTTTATATTTTTCCAAAAACAAAAAAAAAAAAAAATTCAGGCAATTTATCCTAGTCCATTTCCTCAGGTGTCGCTCCCAACTCTCCACGGGTCCCTCGTCATACCACCACCACCATCGAAACCTCTAAAACAACCACCAAAACAAAAGCCACAGCCATGGCGACCCTAAAACTCTCAAGAACCCAGCACTCCCTTTCTCCACCTCACAAAACCTTCTTCTTCTTCTTCTCCTCCGCCACAGTCTGGTACAAGTACACCCCTCCACCACTTCACCATCGAGACCCTATACTCTCGGCAATCTCTGAAGCCATTCTCAACACCAAAACAAAGCCTCTAGACTCCTCTCTCAGAAAACTCCTCCCTTCTCTCACAGCCACTCACGTTATCAATCTCATCAACTTCAACCCCTGCTCTCTGCCCCCCCAGTCTCTCTTCTCATTCTTCCACTGGCTCTCTTCCCAGCACACCTTCCGCCACACTCTCCACTCCTACTGCACCATGGCCCACTTCCTCTGCTCCCACAACATGCTCCCACAAGCCCACTCCCTCCTCCAATTCGTCGTCTCTCGGAAAGGCAAAGACTCGGCGTGCTCAGTCTTCGCTTGCATAGTCGAAACCAAAGGTACCCATTACTCCAATTTTGTGTTTGATGCTTTGATGAACGCGTATACCGATAATGGGTTTGTGTCCGATGCTATTCAGTGCTTTAGGTTGGTTAGGAAGCATAAGTGTCGAGTCCCATTTCATGGTTGTGGGTATTTGCTTGATAAGATGGTGAAGTCGAACTCGCCCGCGTCGGCGTGGGCGTTTTATAGGGAAATTTTGGATTGTGGGTTTCCGTCTAATGTGTATAGTTTCAATGTATTGATGCATAAACTGTGTAAAGAGGGTAAACTTAAGGAGGCCCGGTTGGTGTTTGATGAAATTGGGAAGCGGGGTTTGCGTCCTACGGTTGTTAGCTTCAATACTTTGATTAATGGGTATTGTAAGTCTAGGGAATTAGAGGATGGGTTTAGGTTGAAGAGGATTATGGAGGAGAGGGGAATGTCTCCGGATGTTTTCACTTACAGTGTTTTGATCAACGGGTTGTGTAAGGAGAGTAGGTTGGATGATGCAAATTGTTTGTTTGATGAATTGTGTGAGAGGGGATTGGTTCCAAATGATGTTACTTTCACAACTTTGATCGATGGTCAATGTAAGAATGGGAGAATTGATTTGGCCATGGAAATTTATAAGCAAATGTTGAGTAAAGGTGTGAAACCTGATTTGATTACATACAATGCACTCATCAATGGCCTTTGCAAAGTGGGAGATTTGAAAGAAGTATGGAAACTTGTTGATGAGATGAGTATAAGGGGTTTGAAGCCTGACAGGGTCACATGCACTACACTTATTGATGGATATTGCAAGGAGGGAGATTTAGAATCAGCCTTGAAGATTAGGAAGGGAATGAGTGAAGAAGGGATTGAGCTTGATAATGTGGCTTTCACAGCGCTTATTTCAGGGCTGTGTAGAGAGGGAAGACTTGTTGATGCAGAAAGAATATTGAGGGAGATGTTGAATGCTGGTATGAAGCCTGATGATGCAACATATACTATGGTCATGGATGGTTTTTGTAAGAAGGGTGATGTGAAGATAGGTTTTAAGTTGCTTAGGGAGATGCAGGCTGGTGGACATGTACCAGGTGTTATAACGTATAATGTGCTTATGAATGGACTCTGTAAGCTAGGGCAGATGAAGAATGCTAAAATGCTCTTAGATGCTATGCTTAATTTGCATGTGGTTCCAGATGATATTACCTACAACATTCTGTTAGAAGGGCATTGTAAGCATGGCAACCCTAAGCATTTTGATAAATTACGAAGTGAGAAAGGTCTTGTTCCAGATTTTGCTTCTTATACTTCGCTAGTTCATGAATTCAATAAAACTTCAAAGGATCACTAGAGGGGATGATTTCCGCGTGTGTTGGAAATTATGTGTCAAGGATAGCTGGCTCAGTGGACTAGTGAATACCAGTCATGTACATGAATAGGGAAGACTTGAGATGATTTCCTTAGTTTTCATCTCCCAAAAGAACAAAAATGAATAGAGCGACTTCAGATTATTTCCAATCAATGTATGGTTTCCAGTCATGGAGGAGCTGCCCAATCATTGCTTATGGACATAGGTTGAAGCTCTCTGACAGAATTTTGAAACAAGGAACAGAAAGTAGCTTTCAGTTGGCCATATTTGAACTCACATCAAGTTGTTTGTATGGCAAGAGTTACTGCAGTCAAGAGAGCCCATGAGAAAGTATCATCTGCAGCTAAGCCTTTCAATAGACATCCCATTCAAAAAGAACACATTATCGACATTGTGCAGATCCAGTGGGAGGTTGTAGTATGAGCTTCTTTTATTTCTTTCAGCAATGGAGCTCGAAAGCTAAATCATGATGGTGATGGGGATCAAATATATTACCTTTGATCTAGTTAGTTGTAAGGAGATTCCATAGATGGTTATTAAGTGTCTTGGTTTTCGGACAGTAGCAGGCTCTTTAGTTTGCTTGAAATGGGCAAGGTCCCTTGATCTTAGCAGAATATTCTGCTTTTTAACTTCTTACTTCTGATCCAGCATCTGGAAAGGATTCAGAAGTGGTGGAGGGTGAAAGGCATGGCAGAGTGTTTTAACATATAATGTGCTTACCAGTGGTTTTGTGTGAGCAAAGGCAGATAAAAAAAAGTGCTAATATATGCTTATGCTTGTCTAGGGGTTGCTTCTAGATGACATTATAGGCAGGTATCTACTAGGACATGCCAAGCATGGAAAGCCAGAGGATTTTGATGAATGACAAAGTGCCAAGGTGCTTCTGTTGGATTACAGACGTTATACTTCACTGCTTGATGAATTCATTCAGAAGATCACATAAGATGATTGCCACATGTCTTTAAGTAGGATGGCCTAGTTGACGAGTGAATGCAAGTTTGGCAATGGCTAACTGCCTTAATGGGGATGAGTCACATTGACAACATTCAACAGTATACAAAGTGGAAGATATTGTACAGAAATTGCAGAGACAACCTATGAGCCGGTTAATATAGATTTAGCTATGAATGTCCAAGAAATAACATTCCTGCTTGAATATCTTGGAAGTTGGATAATCCCCACTCAATTTTTTTAGTAATTGCTTCATAAAGGAGTCCTCCAATCTTTGCATGGATATTGGATTTAAAACAAAGGGCAACGATTTTGTAATATGAGAATTTCTTTTGAGTAATTGAGGGGATCTCAATCCGAATAATGAATATAGAGCGTAAGTTTGCTTGAAAACTGAGCTAAATTTAAGTTCAAGTAAGCTGAATTTGAATGCGCACAAATGAGATTGGCTTGTTGAATGTGCAGTCTGGTTACCTCAATCTTCTTGCCGTTAGCAACCAGCAGCCAACTCAGCAAGTTCATCCTGGTACGGTGGCTATTATATTTCATTCATTTTCATTGCTTTTGCATGAATAAACTTACCATTTTAATTTTATATGGTCTTAAATTGTTGGGATAATTGATAATTTAACATGGTATTCGTTCGAAATTTTGAATTTGAATCATGACTTCACAATTTTTTTTTTTTTTTTTTTTTTTTTTTCATTCTAGTTAAATATTCTACGTTCATGTGTTGGGTTTCACTTGTTGGGAGGGAGTTTAAGTCCACACATGAAAAGAGTGTTAAAAATTCAATTTACTAATTTTCACTAGAAATTTTGATTCAATTATAGTGAAAGAATATGTGTTGCCACAAAACTAAAGAATATAAATAGTCGGTCCATTCTATAACTCATATTATTAGTAAGAGAATTGCTACACTTATGTACAAATTTTACAAGAGATATGCTATAATCTAATAAAAATTTCATATTTTGCCCATAAAAGTCCATGTGGCAAGATGTCACATCATCTTCTTTTAGTTTTGTCTTTTTTCCTTCACAAAAAAAAATGTAGCATCTTGCTATATAGATTTTTATGGGCAAAATGTGAAGTTTTTATTAGATTGAAGCATTTTTCATTTGAGATATGTTATAATCTAATAAAATCTTCATATTTTGTTGGACTAATTTTTTATTTTTATTTTTTATTATTATTCGACGTAGCTCAGCCACATTGGCTCCACGTCAGTTAGTAAACTTCTCTTTGTAAAATTTGTACGTAAGTGTATCAATTCTCTATTAGTAATAGCCATTCCTATTCTTAGAGGAATGATTATTTTATATACCGAACACGACCTTAAAGTTGAAGCATGATTCTTAAGAAAATATTTATCAACTTAGGATTATTTCTATTAAGCAACTCGAGCGTGAAATGGAGGTATTAAACCTTTGAATAATGATACTACCATCTTTTTATCTCTTCATGATTAATTTGGCTTTTAAATTTACTACTACATTAAAATTTAGTAGTAAGTCGTTAAAAATTTAATGATGATTTTGAAAGTTATGTTAATTTTAAAATAATAAAATGATGGGATCCGAATACCCTCTAATTGAGGGGGAAAATGAGAATATCATTTTCTCTAATCTCAGCCCTTAGATGAATCTAAGGGTTCAAAATATTTCAATCTCCAAACTCAAACACAAACACAATCATATTGGATTCTATACCAAATTTAAATTAAAAAATTAATTATTTTAGAAACAAAATAAGAAAACACGAAGGGGGCAGGGTGGCCGCATGCCACCCCCAAATCTGCTGGGGGTGGCCTTGCGCAACCTCCAGTCACTCATGGAATGGGCAGCGGCGGTGAGCCACCCCATGGGATGGTTTTTCCTCCAATTGTTTTTATTTTTTTAAATAAATGTTTTTAATATTTGATATAATCAGATATGTTAAGTTTGTTTTTTTATTTTTGTGTTCCTAAATATTTTTAGACCTTTAAATGTTTTGAATGGCTAAAATTTAAAAAAATGAGATTTTCTAATTACTTGGAGGGATTCTAATCTAAAATGATGATACTTATAACATTACTGTAAACCCCTTTGGACCTTTAGTTGATTCTAAAAGACTGAGGTAGACAGATGAGGAGATATGGAACCATCTTTTAGTACTTTTTTTTTTTTTTTTGTAACAATCTTTTAGTACTTTTAACATGCATGAAAGCCGGAGCAAGAGAAAGATGCGACAACGTACGTTGCCAAATTACAGCTGCAACTTGGGGGGGTATAGTCCTGTCTTTTTTCCGATTTTTCTCCCAAGTCGGCAGAAGATTTTGGGTTTGATTTTGGATTTGGGAATTTGAGCGTAACCCAAAAACCAATTTATTATTGCGTAGTGTTCCTTTCAATGCATTAGATCAAGATGCACGCATAAATTTATTGCAAAAAAAGGAATGCGATTGAGTGGGCAGCTGGCACACAGTAACAGTGACAACATCTATATCATCGCTATTTGCTCTGACACGTCTAAATCATCAATTATTAAGATTTACGTCTACTACGTCTTCGTTGAGGTTGACATTTCTCAATGCCCAATATTGAAATCCAAGATTTGAAGGTCGGATCGATTAACAGGTGTCCTTACAACTCTGTAGGTAGTAGGAGTAGGACTTTGTCCACTCCGATGTGACTACACAATACACACAAACACATCTCCTATTCCTCTTCTACAACTCATTTGCCTTTCGAGAAATGCTATTTGGATTTCACTATTTTTAAAAAAGTAATTTAAGTGTTTAATAAAATTATTTTTAAAATTAGAGTTTTACCGATTTAATGATTGAATTTAGAAAATGGAGGACGAAAGAGGAATAAAAAATAAAAATAAAAACTATATATATATATATATATATATAGTATTTCTCTTGCCTTGCTCGGCGTAGAAAACGGTTCAAGAGTGATGGATGGGCCGGAGGAGAAAAGAACGATGGGGATGGGCTCCATAGAAGAAACGAGTGGACAAGTGGGGGACCAAAGGGGCAGCTAGAGCCCTGCTAGCACCTACAACTTCAAAAGATTGCTGGCTTCTTGGCTTTTCTTTTCTTTTTTTTTTTTTCTTTTTTTGGTTTTTTCAAAAAAGACGGAAGGGTAGGTAGGTTGTATTAAAATGTCATGCTCATCTTTGTTTCAGAAAGTGAGATTCTAGGGACGTGCGTCTCTGCGTTGAGAGCTTAATTGATTGCGTTTTGGTTTGGTTCTCGACTCTCGAGGATTTGGCTGAAAGTGAGATTTCGATCCATATTACACACTCCACTTTTCTCTTTTGCCAGCTGTTCTCCCTCTTCTCAAAGGAAAACCCTTTTCATTTTCATTTTCATTTATGCTCCAAATTTATTTATTTATTATCTTTTTCTTTTTTTGAGTCTTTCAATGCAGCCACGTGGCTAATCTGGTAAACGTACTTGTTCATTTTCCCCTCTGTGCGTCAAAAGAGCCTGAACGATATGATGTTTAACCACTCTTTTCTTTTTAAATATTTGGCCCCACTATTTATTATATTATTTATTTTCTTAACGCATTTAGCACTCGTGCATTTACCTTACCCAGCAATTATTTAATTTAACATTTTTTTTAATACTAGATAATTTGTTAAGTAAAACAGTAGGGAGTTTGACGGTGACATCGTTGCTTGCCGCCATTCTTCCATCTTCAATTTCATGATGACTGGTGAGATGGGATTGAGATAAAAAAAATTTAAAAATTAATGGCACGTGCTTGGGTAAAAAAGAGGGTAAAACCGGTACAAGATTTTTGAGTGGAAGCAGGTTGTGGATGGGTCGGCAAAAGAGTCCGAAGTAGCTGTCTTCAAGTGGAGCCCACCATTTCCTCGTAAAACCCTAGAAACAAAAAGCTCCATTGCCACGCAACACAAGAGCTGCCGGTTCTTTCTCATGTTGTCCATATAACATACTTTCCATGTGGGTAAGGCGATCAAATTTGATATTTTTAGGAGGTTCTCCTAGTGGGGGTCCCATCTACTCCTATTTTTAGCACCTATCTCTTTTTAGAGCATCTGCTTTTTTAGGTTTAATACTTATGATTATATACATTGCTCTCATCAAATCAAATCAAATTTTGAGGCAAAATGAAGCCAAGTATAAGACAAGGCGTCTGCTACTTTGACAACAATCTGAAGCAACTAATAACAAGATACTCTGAAAAGAAAGCCTCTTTCAAAAATAGTAATAACTTTTTTATGAGTAGTACTCCACAAACTAAAGCACAAATGCATTGCACAACTTATCTAAACATACTTCACATCCCCCCTCATATATACATTACTCTCGATTTTATAATACAACACTTGGACTGGCCCTAACCGTTGATAGTCACCATATCACATGGCCTTTTGATGATTTCTTTTCTTTTCTTTTTTTTTCTCTTTCTAGTAAGGTTGATTTGATATATAGACCGTTCGATAAAATCATCACACAAGATGACCCCACCCTGATATTTTATTTTGTACAGTGCTACACATTAATACACTCTGCCCCCCACTACACTGATCTGCTACAATCAGCCTTACCAAACCCAACTCTACGATTGGCCAGATCAAACTCCACCCAATGATTTTGCTGATGAAAATTTCCGATTATACTGCTCGCAGCCCCTAGCCTATCTGACCGTCCGATGCCGATGCATCGGACCCCACCTCCCACCTCAGCTAAAATCCGATTTTTTTCCACCACAATCTCCACCCCCTTACCAAATTCAAAAACCATGTCCCCTACCAGCCGTCCGATCTCCATCGCATTGCCATCAAAACACATATCGGACACTCCTCCGTAAACGTAACCCTTTTTTAGCTTCGGGCCCACCAGTCTCACTATCTCCTCCCTCACCTTATTATACGCCTCCTCCACCAGATACGTGAATTCGGACCCTGAGTCGATCATGGTCTGACCCGCACCGCTAGCGTCCGGTCGGAAAACGGACGGCGGGATGTTCAGCCGTTTCCCGCCAATTCTTATCCCTTGCATCGCAACGGTGTACGCCAGAGGGTCAAAGTTTGGCATCCGCTGGCTCTGAGGAAAAGTCAAGAGGTCCACGTACCTGAACCCGCCCGAATTCGGGTTGTTGCCGAGATAGAAGGACCCGGTTGGCAAGGCCCCGCGTCGAGTCAGGCGGGTGGGCACGCAGTACGAGAATTTCAAGATTTTGGCCTGGGAAGCAAACGACAAGCGTCCAGTATTCATTCCCAAAATACCCTTGGACTCACTAGAATCCTGAGAGCAGCCGAGTGCCAAAGGCGGGGTAACAAGGGAACGGGAAAAAGATAATTTTTCTCGGACGAGATTGCCCTCGGCCAAGGTCCCGTCTGCATAGAAGTAGGAGTAGTGGCAGAGGCGGTTTTGGTCGCAGGAAGTTGGGAGGGTAAAATCGGGAACTCGGGGCTTGCAAATAGGGTGGTTACAAGGGAGAACAGAGAAAGAAGAGGAAAGAGAGGGGTCAAACGACGCCGTAGGAGGGGGCTTCCTTGGGGCCTTGTTGTGGCACTGAATCCACGAGAGTTGGCTGCCAGTGTCCAACACCATCTCTTGGGTCTGCGGTGGTGTCCCTATGGGGAGCCGAACGATCAGAGCCACCGAATACGTGAACGTCGTTTTGTAGTTGTACTGTGGGGTCCTGAGCCTTGGGTTTCGCCTGGCCTGGGAAACGAGGGAAGGGTTGAGAGCTGTGGAGGAGGTGTTTGGACGGAGGGAAACTGAAATGAGAGGGAAAGACAGAGAAAGTGTGTCGTTTTGTTGTTGTTGGGTTGAGAGGGAAAAGAAGGTGAAGAAGAGGGAAAAAAGCATGGCCTTGTTGCAGAGAGCCATGACTGATAGAGGAAGAGAGGTGTGGAATTGGGTGATGGTGGGTTGGCGAAGTGGGGTTGTACGTATTTATACACCATTAGCATGGGGCGGAAAGGAACAAATAAACGCCAAAAAAGAAGAGGAAATTACAAAAAAGCATACGCGTTTTCTTAATTAAGCCGTTAGATCTTATGATGATACTTGTATTAAATGTGGTGAGTATGATTTACTCACTTGCATGCATGTTTCACAATAAGAGGGGCTTTTTGCAGCTTAACCTATAAATATAATAATCTTTTTTCCTTTTTCTTTTTGGTATTTTGCTTTAATCACCGTTGATCAAACTAAATTTGTATATCTCATTAGTTTTTTTTTTTGTCTATTTTAATTCATTTTACACGCATGTCTATAGCATATACTTTATTCCCACAAATTCAAATGACTAATCTAATAATAGTAATATAGTATATTAAACTTATTTTTCTTCGTCGTACCCTATAACTTGATTTGAAGAAAATTAATTGGCCATCCTAAACTTGCTCAGAAGCCAGAAGCCAAGGTTTTATTTAGGAGAAACTATATTTACCCATTCAATCTATCACTTAATTTGTAATGTTTCTTTCAATTTTTTAATTTGATTAATATATTATATTGATTTACCATGGGGTTGCAATGTCTTCTTTTCGCAACCCAAAATAACAAAAATACTTTCTATAAGATAAAAAATGAAAAAAATAGACAACTAAAAAAAAAAAGAAAAAAAGGCATTACTTCGGTCTATTCTAAGCTTTTTACTCTCTTTTTTTTTTAATTTTTAATTTTTATTTTTATGCATAGTATTTTTATTATTTTGGGATTGAAGAAGAGACATTGCAACTCCAATTATCAATTTTTAGTATATCTATTTATCGATACATATAGTGGTAGAATCAATTGAAACCTTCAAGGTGAGGCAAAAAAAAAAAAAAAAAAAGGAAAAGAAAAGAAAGAGAGACACAATTTGGAACCTTTATCTTTCAAGGGTAAAACCACTAGTAAATTAGCCAAATGGGTCCATAATTTGGTTAAATAAATCCATAGAAGGACGTGTAGCATAAGGGCTTTTTTTTATTATTCATCTCTCAAGCACAGCTGGTCTACAATCTAAGCGTTGAATGCCCCTTTATCTTTTTGAGCCATTTTATTAATTTTCCTCCACTAAATATTATTAATTATAACTAATATTTCTTAAAGAATATATTGTTTTTTTGTGGCTAACGATCCTTTCATATTATCTTTTGCAAGGAAAATTAATTTTGTGGGACCAATTGACTTGGTGGGTACCCATAAGTTACTTATTATCATCAAGACTCAAGAGACCTATTAAAAGGACAATATCAAAGTGATAAACCCCCAAAAAAAAAAAGATAAGATGGAGAGTATACAAAGTAAAGTTTGGGTTAAAGGACCATTCCCCACTATATATATATATATATATATATAATGAGCTCTCCATCAAAAATTTAAAAAATAATAATATTTTTTAATAGACTGTCATCCAATTAAGTTGACGTAGTAAAAATTAATTCTTAATTTTTTAACAAATATTAATCAAATTAATTAGTTTTTACTAACACATGATCGATTTGTATAACAATTGTGCAACATATTATTATGAGATACGCTTTTTTTTTTTCATTCTACCCACCATCACCCTGCCATCTCTTCTCTCTTTGCTTTTTTTTTTTTTTTTTTTTTCTTTGAAAAAATCAAGATGACAAGGTGAAGGGATGGTGGAGAGATGGTGAGTAGAATGCATTGTAGCATTCCTCTATTATTAGTAAATAGCATCTTAAAATAATGAATGGCTAGGACCAGAGTATTAAACGGGTGCGACGTCCTAAATGGGACAATGGGTCCTTTAGTTGGTCAACCACCCACCATGTACATGGATTAAGTGCTTTTGCGGGTGTCAGTGTTAGTGGAACCCCCTTGTGGGCTGTCACCACATGAAAGAAGTCTTGGACAAACTTCCCCGAAACCCCTTCTTTTAAATTTCCACTGGTAATTTCCTATTTATCATTCACTACGATATATCACAAATTATAGAAGAAATTATACTTATTTCTCTCAAATTTAATTTAATTTTTTTTTTTTTTTAAAAAAAAAGACGAATAATAAGGATGTAATTGTGTTCTCACATAATTAATAGGAGTATAATGAATATTTTACCATTTTTCTGTCGGATTTAAGGGAACATTCTAATGAAGGAACTAAGTAACCCCGCTCCCCTATTTTACTGGGAAAAAAAATAAAGAAAAAAGGAGAGGCAAAATAAAAGGAAAATGTGGTTTGAGTGATTATATTACAATTTGTGTGTTAGTTTGAGGAGATATATATATAGGAAGTGTTTGGCAAACTTTTTTGCCTTTTTTACTGTAGCTTAGGTGGAATGATATGGTACCAAGTTTTGAATTTTTTGTATTGAAAAGTAAAAAATTTTTGTTTTATAGTAATTTTTTTTATTTAAATAGTAATTAAAAGTGAAAAATGTATGAATTTGAAAAGGTTTGCCGAACACTCCACTCCCTAGGAGGAGGCTTTACTCTGTTTCAAAACCTCGTTCTGACATAAAGACAAGAACACATTTTGTCATTTTGGGCAACTTGCTGTTTCAATATATTTTTGTTGTTGTGTGAATAGCTTTGTTCTTTCAAATTGTGAAAGCAAAATTGTTTGGTCGTCAACTGGAATGATACTGGGCAGCACCCTTTTCATCAAAGCTGGAGTCCGATCAGAGGCCATTGGTTCTGCAAGTGGTCGAGTTGGTAGTCAACACCAGCTGGTTTGCACAAACACCACTGCTCAAAGTTCCCACTGCTTCATTGGTTCTACTTCTATCGTTGTCAGTCGAAACGTATTTCTCTTCGCATTCCACAAAACGTCTTCTTTGTAATAAATACTACGGTATTTTCAACAGAAGCTTCATATATATATTGTTTGTTAATTTCTTGGTAGTTTAAATTTCTGAAACTAATAGTTATTGACATTAATTAGAACCTTATTTTGACTGATATTTCTCTCTCTCTCTCTCTCTCTCTCTCTGTTTTGGTTTCAATTTGGAAGGCAGTGCAGTGCAGTTGGCTCACCTTTATTGGACAGGTTTGCCCGTGAGGGAGAGGGTGTTTATTACTTCCTTTGGATTTAGCTTAGAGCTAAAGCATCTCCACGTGATGCTCTAAAATACTGATGATAATTATATTTAATTATTATAATTATATTTACTACTTTCATGTGTTTTAGTTTTAATCATTTCTCTCTCCCTCTCCCTTAACAAACAATAAAACAATATTTAAAAAAAAAGTAGATAGTTGAATAAGTAATCTGTTAGAATTTGTATTAAAAAATAAGTAGACAAAATAAAAAATATTATATATTTTTTAGTAGCTAAGTACGTGCCGTAAAAAGGAAAATTATAACATATATGTTGCATGTAATTTTTTTAACGGTTTAGATTTAATTTAATCTTTTTTTTTACTAGGAAGAGAAAGAGAGTGGAGTTAAATCTAAACCATTAAAACAATTATAACACATGTATATATATTATGAGTTTTTTTTACGGCTAGCATCTAAGCCAACTCCCGTGAGTTATAATTCAAAACATAAAATACTTATACAACACTAAAACTCTACGATATGTCAAAACACTTTTTGGCAAAACATAATATATGGTGTGTGGTTGTTCCATGTGAAACAACGAACTGATGGAATGTGAGTGAAGTGGCAAACATGAATTAGCAGTAGAGACATTGTGGAAGAGACAAAAAATGAAAAGATATAAAACGACTGTGAATTGTTCACGGATTATGATCATAGTAAGAAAGTGATGTATCACGGGCTATATATGTAACCTCTAATGTACACGTATGTATGTTAATGAATGCAAAAGCAAGCATGCACATCTACCATTTCACCCACCTCCTATGAAGATATCCAAAATGTTTGAGAGGATCTTCTTTTTTGAGTTTGCATGCCTTTTTACTAGTAACCGCTCATTTGAAAGACACAAAGGGCCCCCATCACCATGAAGAAACCAACAACCCCTCTTCACGAGGCATGACACACGCATGTGCAAAGATACACATGCATGATAATTGACAGACATCCATATATACCACGCCATTCTTGGACTCAATGAGTAGCTCGATCTCTCTCTAGCTCTAGCTTGTAGTAATTTAATTTGGTGGTTGTTATTCTTTAAGTAGAAGTTAATTAATTATGTAATCAATTAATGTACGTTCACATAAGTGATCGATAATATTGGGGTATTATTAATTTTACCAACATTCTGTTACAAAATCACGTGATTATTTATTGCAAGATCTATTAATTGTGTAATCAATAGGGTTGCTCCACGTACGTACTCATATTCCACGTATGAGAGGCTGGCTATTTAACAACGACCCAACAATTATATCTGTTGCTAACTCTTTCATGATCAGTAATTGTCATGACAATTATTGTCACAAATATCTGCTATCTTCCAATAATATTGTACTCTAAGCAAGCATAGGATTAAGTAGTAATCAGCTGGGATCAAACCACGCCTAATGAAGCGGAAGTCATTAATTTGAATCTCCCTCTCCCTCTTAGGTGGACATATAAAAAAAAAAAAAAATGTAGTAATAGAAGTAATTGTGATTAAAATTATTGTCACGTATATATATCTGCCATCTTGCAATAATATTTTTCAACACAATAAAAAAACATAAGCATGGTATTTTCAGGACAAAGAAAGCTGACAAATGAAACTGAACATTACAAAATAAGATTTAAATTAGACGTGTCTTTGTCGTTGTCGCGCTTGTGACGAAACGCTGGCTTTATTTTATCAAAGACACTGAACTTGCCCAAGACGACAGGCCATTGGTGTAACATCTCTTGAATATCTACGTCTAAAGAATTAAACATGATTGTACGTGTTTCATGGATATATGCAACGACAGTGTATTATTAGAGCAAAGTGCTCCCATTAAATTATTAATGAATTTTCAGAATATTTAGGTGCTTCATTAATTAACTAATACAATAGCACCAAATCGATGTCGACTTAGATTGATTTAATATTCTCGATCAGATGATGTGAGCATATATAATTTATTTCCTAATTGAGCATAATTTATTTGAATATAAAATATGTGTACAAAAAAGATTCTAACGAGTAATAAAAATAAATATGGGGGCATTCATCGATCGGTGCCTCTTTCAAATAGCTAAAATATAAGACCATTTAGCATTATATTAATGTTGCGTTGTCAAACCGTTGTTACGCTCCGTCATGGAAACCACTGGCCTAGCTTCTCCATTAATCAACTACAAGTATAGTATTTCTAAATCTTGGTTCTGATTGAAGTTTTGATAGGATTGAGTTAGGTTTGTTTGAGATTGCGTTTGAGGGGCCTAAAAGTGCTTTTAACACTAAAAAAATTCGTTTAAAGAAAAATGTATTTGTTGGGTAAAAAAATTAAAAGCGTTTTTAAGGGTCTAAAAAGCATAAAAATAGTCAAAACGCACTTTTGGCAAAAGCTTAAAAATGAAACTTTTGCCCAAAAACTTTTTTTTTTACTTAAAAGCTTTATTTTTCAAATGCAATCTCAAATAGGCTCTTAGGCTATGGTTCACTTGAGCTTGAAAGAGTGCCTATAATTCCTACCATCTAACATTAATTTTGGTGGGTTGAATTTCAAACCTTATTTTTTTATTTATTTGTTGGACAATGAGGAGAATTTGCATAGGTATAGCTAACCACAGTGCCAACACATAAAGATAAAATACTTAAACTTAGCACTGGCAATTTTGACACGACCTGACAACCCGACGTGAACACGATACGAAATTATTGGGTATTGGGTCATAAACAGGTCTATTCCATTTACTTTGAAAAACGAGTCAATTTGTCCATTTATGGCCCGACTCATCACTTTCATTTTTTTTTTTTAAAAAAAAAAACTAAATGGGTTAAGTGGGTTGTGTCGGGTGACCTGTGAACTTATCGTATCGTATTCAGGTTTGATGGAGCCGATCCATTAACTAAACAGGTCGTGTTTGAGTTTATCCTAAATGAGTTGCGACTCGCAAGTCATTATGGGTTGACATGCCGACCCATTTTGCCACCTCTACTTAAGCTGTCTCTCACTCAAATACACTAAGGAGTCCCATAGGGTTTCCCATTCTCTCTTCCATTCGGATCAGAGCTGAAAAAGACCCTCATCTGTTGCCTTTTTCCCTTACTCAATTAAAAAAAAAAAAAAAAAGGGGTCAGCTACCTAGCCCTGAAAGGAAAAGAAGCATTACAAAATTTACAAGGCCACAAAACCATTGAATATTCAAAGGAACATTTATCGAGATGAGATGATCATTGACCCTGTGAACCGATAGATTAAGGTCGTAGGTTCGTCCACTATATAAAGAAAATAAACGTCAGCCACCCAACAACAACCAGCTAGCTAGCATTGTATTTGTAACTCACTACAAAGGTGCCCATGCCCCTTTGGACCACATTGGCACACTACTCGTATCCCATAGTTTAGTATTAATGCTTATCCCATTGCATTATATATATATATATATATATATATATATATATATATATATATATATAACATGCCATGCCATGCCATGCCCTGAAAGAGAGCAAAACATCTTTTGCAATTTCATCGATGCTTATCAGCTTCTCCCATGGCATTGCCATACCAAATTACATAGGCATCATGTGGTGGTATGGAACATAAAGTTTCATATTTGATGAAACTTCTCATATTATGATTATATTTGTATTTTCTTTTTTGGGGTCAAATTTGAATTCACCTTTCTTTGTTCATACCAAAGTACTCTAGAAGATACTGGCCATTTATAAAACTTTAAGGAGATAAGAGGGTGTATATAAATATATCAATTAAGATTTACCAAGATTGAGTTGAGGGAAAGTGAGAGGTCACAAAGGGGTCCTAGAGCCATAATGGATATTGCACCCTTCAAAACTAAAGCCAGGCCTAACTTTGACTGGGCATATAGATTCCCATTCAAACTCCAATGATTATAGCTTAATACAACTCCTAATCAAACAGACGTACACGTCTGAGTAATGTTATATGTACATCTCCTTTCAACTTTTAAAGTTTATGTAACGTGGTCTTTCATAGTATTTATGTGGGGTATAAATTGTTGAGTATATATATGTGTGAGTGTAAAATGATAGAATTTTATATTGAATAAGAAATGTGAGTGGTTAATATAATATTGTCGGGTCAAAACTCATAGGTAGGGATGAATTTAGGGGGAACAGGTAGTGGCCCTGGTCTCCCCCAAATTACAAGAAAAAAAAAATTAAGGCAAAAAAAAAAAAAAAAAAAAGATATTTTTTGTCAATTTGTCCCTCTCCAAAAACCTTTTGGCCTTTGGTCCCCCCAAACTTAAAGCTGGCTCCGTCCCTACCCATAGGCTTAAGTTTTTGGATTGTGTGATATCTTAACATGCTATTAAGTTTTTAGTGGAAAAAACTACGCCACATAAGCTTTGAAAGAATAATAAAAAAAAAGGGTGAGGTTATGAATAAAATTACTCATTTATTTCCTGTCCTAACTGAGCCAATTAAAAGGGAAAGCTACCTGAAGAAGGAAAGAAGGTTGGTGGGGTTTTCTTTCATTCCCTCGTTGCATTGCCAATTAGGCACGTTTTCAGTTTTCACGTGTCTTGGGTCTTCAATAAAAATCAAACCATCATCCTACAGAAACTAGAAGAAGATGAGGATGAATGATGACATAATGGTAAATTATATTTTACCCCCACCCATAACCATCACCTATTTATAATCCTTCTTCCAAACTTTAAATTTTGACAATCGAACTCCTAATTCAAAGTCTCCATAAGAAACAAATGTTAAATTGGTTGGGAAAATGCTTCACTTGCATGGCACGTGCACATGACTTACGTAAAATAACCAAATGAATAATATTAAAAATTGTATTTTTATTTTACAATTATTTTAACTTACACTAACTAGATAAGTCTTTTTTTTTTCTTTTTTTAAGTAAAAATTTGAAGGTAAATTGTAACCATTACGCCAGTATTTTGAAGTGGTTTATAACACTTCGCTTGGTAAAAAAAAATTCCTGGGACCATTTATTTTAATATTGTTGGAAATTTCTTCGTCAGTTGATGGATATTATAAAATAAGGTCCTCAAGGGAAGTGACCAACGCCATTTGCAGCCTTAATTGACCTTTAAGCGCTATTTAATAGTTACTACCCGGCGGGGGTTTAATCCATAAGCTCGGTCTCAGCCCTGCACGGTTATTGGGATTGAGGGGTTCCTTCAGACTTCCTTTCAGGTAAGCCTTTATCTTCTCTAACTTTGTGTTCTTCTTCTTTTCTCTGAATTTGCAATGTCTAATAGCACATGCTGCTTCATGTGCATCATCCTGTAATTGGGTTCCAATGGTCTGGAAATTTCCATCAGTTAAGAATGAGAAGTGGGAATAACTGATGATTCTTGAATGAGCTTTACTAATATAGCGATGATCAATCACTTCAAGTGAAAAAGAACAGTGTCATCTGGTCTAATCACATTTTGAATGACAACTATTTCCCAATTCCTAAGGATTGCAATGAGAAACATTGATTTTGGGTTGTGGCATCTCGACCAAATAGTTAGGTTAGATTTATGACATATTGGTAAAGAATAAGGTGCACCCTACTGTTTTTGAGGGTAGTATTTAAGGTTTTTGGTAGTTTACTCTTGTTTCTTATCGAGTACTTGGATCCATATAAATATGTGTGGGGTCCGGGTCAAATAGGTGTTTGGAGAGGTAGAGCTGTATCAGCACTCTTGCTAGTGGTGCTGTGAATGTTTCCGTTGGCATGGCAAAGTTCATGGTGGTAAAGGAAGCAATAAGGTTGAGAGAAAATCCATATTTTAGTGGCATCTAATGATGGGACCTCAGTCCACAAACAAGACTCCTATGTTGAGTCCTAGGTTATATGAAAAAAATGTGACTTCTTTTTATGAGCTGTCACACAAAATTAGACACGAGAAATGCTACACGAACTTTCACTTTTACACTTTCAAGTGCTTACTCTTTAATGTTGCCAGCTTTCCACTGCAATGTGTTTTAATCTCATTTGCTTATTCTTTTTCTGCAACTACCACATTCTGGAGTAAACACTTGGGAGCGTAAAAGTGGGAGTTTGTGTAGTATTTCTAGTACATGATAAAGACAACAATAACCGACATAATGGAGATTGAACTCTAACTAGTTACTAGGATTCACATTCACCGGCCATAACCCTTTTGTTCATGAGTGGATTGAGATATTTGTCAGTGTTCTATATCAAAGGTGGGCCTTAATATGAAATTTAAATTTCATTATTATTAGGAAATTTGGATTCTTTTCTTTTATGCTATCTTCGCTCTTGAAATAGCTGGTGGGGCGAGGGATTGGAGAAACTATATATGGACATACATTTTCCAGCTCAAGTATACCATGTACCTTCATCTTGTTTTACCAAGCCCTATGCTGAAAAGTCCATCTTCACATGTTGGCCCTCAAAGAAAACGATAGCCCTTTTAAATTAAAGTGATGGCAAAACTTTAGACTTTCAGTTGGGGAAATCCAAATTTACATCATACCATCACTTATGATGATTGATTCTTAATTGTTACCAATGGCCTCGTTTTATTGACTCTGGCTTCCATGTTAGGTGAAATGCAATTCCACCAATAAACTGTAGATCAAACAACACTTCCTCAATCATAAGAATGGGGATGGAGGATAATATTGTAGGTTCCAGATCCTTGGCGCGTGCATGTTTAACTTCAAAATATAAAGAAAGACACTGAAGTCTCTAGAAATTTTGAACTACTTAGTGTAAACTGTCTAATCTTTTTCCTCTTCTTTTTTCTCCTAATTTTCTCATATTGTACTATGTCAAACTTTGGAGCCTAATGCAGTCACAAGTCTTCCCATATCTGCTTATTGAACCATTCTTGACTCTCCGGAGTCTTGACCATCAAATGCATATTGAGAAGCTATGATTATTATTATTATTTTGTCACAAGGTATCAGAAACAATTTCATCTGAAGTTCTGCAACCACAGAATATTTCTGAATATAAACTAATTCCATTTACAACAAATGGCCGACCTGCATTTCTAACTAACAGATATTAAACATTCATCTTTTTGTAGCACCTCTGAAGAACTAGAATCCTGTGGAATGGATTCTGAGACAGTAGTGCATAATGGGGGGTGCCACTGCAGGAATGTAAGGTGGCGGGTCCACGCTCCCACTAGCGTTGTAGCCTGGGATTGCAACTGTTCTGACTGCTTCATGAGGGCTAACACCCACTTTATAGTCCCTGCTGAAAGGTTTGAGCTTCTGGGAGATTCCAAACAGTTTCTTACAACCTATACCTTTGGCACTCATACAGCAAAGCACACATTTTGTAAAGCTTGTGGCATTACTTCATTTTATTTTCCACGTTCAAACCCAGATGGAGTTGCAGTGACGTTTAGGTGTGTAGATCCTGGAACACTAACCCATGTTGAGATTAAGCATTTTGATGGGAGAAATTGGGAGAGCTCATACAATCAGACAGGCATAGCCTCACTCTCAAATGTGCAAAATCAGTCAACTGAAGGGCCAAAGTGATATCCACCAATATGTACTCAAATCAGTTTAATTCTGAGAACAAGCTGCCAATGGAAACAATGAGCATGCTTTGGAAGTTGACACCATTTTAAATTTCAGAATGTTAAAAGGGATGGTTAGGGGTTTGGGGTTTTGGAATCTACTTCATGAACTTCTTCTGAACTTATGGAATCTGTTACTTGCAATGGAGTTGACTTTATATATATATATATATATATATATATATATATATATATATATATATATAACATGCCATGCCATGCCATGCTTGAAAAAAAGTAAAACATCTTTTGCAATTTCACCTATGCCTTATCAGTTTCTCCCATGGCATTGCCATACCAAATTACATAAGCATGTGGTGGTATGGAGCATAAAGTTTCAAATTTGATGAAACTTCTCATATTTTCATTATATTTGTATTTTCTTTTTTGGGGTCAAATTTGAATTCAACTTTCTATGTTCATACAAAAGTACTTGATAAGATATTGGTCATTTATAAACTTTCAGGAGATAAGAGGGTGTATATAAATATATCAATTAAGATTTACCAAAATTAAGTTGAGGGAAAGTGAGTGGTCACAAAGGGGTCCTAGAGCCATAATGGATATATGCACCCTACAAAACTAAAGCCAGGCCTAACTTAGACTGGGCATATAGATTCCAACTCAAACACCAACCATTGTAGCTTAATACCAGTACTCCTAATCAAACAGTTGTACACGTCTGAGTAATGTTATACATCACCTTTCAACTTTTAAAGTTTATATAGTGTGGTTTTTCATAGTATTTAGGGTATGGATTGTTGAGTACCTATGTGTGAGTGTAAAATGATGGAATCTTACATTGAATAAGAAGTGCGAGTGGTTAATATAATATTGTCGGGCCAAAACCCATAGACTTAAGCTTTTGGGTTGTGTGATATCTTAATATGCTATTAAGTTTTTAGTTGAAAAAACCATGCCACATAAGATTTGAAAGAATAAGAAAAAAGGTGAAGTGATGAATAAAATTACTCGTTTCCGTTCTATCCTAACTGAGCTAATTAAAAGGTAAAGCTACCCTAAGAGGGAAAGAAGGTGGGGTTTTCTTTCATTCTCTTGTTGGATTGCCAATTAGGCATGTTTTCACGTGTCTTGGGTCTTCAATAAAAATCAAACCATCGTCCTATAGAAATTAGAGGAAGATGAGGATGAATGACAATATAATGGTAAATTATATTTTACCCCCCACCCATAACCATCACCTATTTACAATCCTTCTTTCAAACTTTAAATTTTGGCAATCGAACTCCTAATTCAAAGTCTCCGTAAGAAACAAATGTAAAATTAGTCGGGAAAATGCTTCACTTGCGTGGCACGTGCACATGTGTAATGCTAAACATTTCACTTGGGAAAAAACCTGAGACCTTTTATTTTAGGGTTAAATACTTTATTCACCCCTTTGATTTAACTTCTTTATTTTTTGACCCTTAGGGTTTACTTTTTATCATAGTAGGTCCCTTTGGCTTGCTTAAAGACGAAGATGGTCCCTTCGTTAAAATTCCTTCCAAAATTTAACAGAATGTCATGTCAGTATCAATCATGGTTTGACACGTGTCCATATAATTAATTAAAACTAATAATTTTTTTTAAAGTTAAAAAAAAAAAAAAAAAATTGGGGCCCAATTGAAAAAAAAAAAAAAAAAAAACCGAAAAGCCCTAGGGGGTGGCCAAACCACCCAATGTTTGGCCACCCCAAGGGCCAATTGATAAAAAAAAAAAAAAAATTGCCAGAAAGTCCTTGGCCACCACAAATGGCCAAAGGGGGTAGCTACGGCCATCCCAAAATTATTTATTTATTTATTTTTAAAAATTTTTAAATATAATTTTTTAATATTTTAATTTTTTAAAAATTATTATTTTTAATTAATTAATTATGTGGTCACGTATCAAACTGTGATGGGTACTAACGTAGCGTTTCGTCAAATTTTGTATGAAATTTTGACGTAGGGACCATTTCTATCTTTAAGCAAACTAGAGGGACATCCTGTGATAAAAAATAAATCGTACAGATCAAAAAAATAAAGAAATTAAACCATATGGATGAGTAAGCAATTTTTTTTTTTTTATAATTAAAACATTAAAAAAAAAAAATACTAGGTGTGCATGAACTGTTCAAGCACGCCAGCGTTGTGTGAATCATTACTTTATAAAAAAAAAAAATGTAAATCATTACTCCATAAAATAAGGTGCTCAAGGGAAATCACCAACCCAATTTGCAGCCTTAATTGACCTTTAAACGCCAATTGATGGATATTATAAAAATAAGGTGCTCCAAGGGAAATATCCCCATTTGCAGCCTTAATTGACCTTTAACCGCCATATAATAGTTACTACCCGGTGGGGTTTAATCCATAAGCTCGGTCTCAGCCCTGCACGGTTATTGGGATTGGGGGGGTTCCTTCAGACTTCCTTTCAGGTAAAGCTTTTTATCTTCTCTAACTTTGTATTCTTCTTCTTTTCTCTGAATTTGCAATGTCTAATAGCACATGCTGCTTCATGTGCATCATCCTGTAATTGGGTTCCAATGGTCTGGAAATTTCCATCAGTTAAGAATGAGAAGTGGATATAACTGATGATTCTTGAATGAGCTTTACTAATATAGCGATGATCAATCACTTCAAGTGAAAAAGAACAGTGTCATCTGGTCTAATCACATTTTGAACGACAACTATTTCCCAATTCCTTAAGATTGCAATGAGAAACATTGGTTTTGTGTCGTGGCATCTCGACCAAATAGTTAGGTTAGATTTATGACATATTGGCAAAGAATAAGGTGTACCCTACAGTTTTTGATTGTGGTATTTGTTTAATTACCAGTTATTTCAAAAGCTTAAATTTATAGGAAAATGTAAATTTAATCACTAAACTATTACTTTAACACCCCCTTTACGTGTGGGCTTAAACTTCCTTTTAATAGGTGAGACTTAACACGTGGAATATTTAATTAAATGAGGGGTGAATTGACAGAGTCAAGGTTCTATCGTAGGACCTTTTTGACTCTGATACCATGTTAAATTATCAGTTATCTCAAAAACTTATACTTATAGGAAGAAGTAAATTTAATCACTTAACCATTACTTTAAGAGTATTTAAGATTTTTGGTTTGATATGTGATGTGACATAGATCGCTTGTTTAGTCTTGTTTCTTATCAAGGTACTTGGATCCATATAAGTATGTGTGGGGTCCGGGTCAAATAGGTGTTTGGAGAGGTAGAGCTGTATCAGCACTCTTGCTAGTGGTGCTGTGAATGTTTCCATTGTCATGACAAAGTTCATGGTGGTAAAGGAAGCAATAAGGTTGAGAGAAAATCCATGTTTTAGTGGCATCTAGTGATGGGACCTCAGTCCACAAACAAGACTCCTATGTTGAGTCCTAGGTTATATGAAAAAATGTGACTTCTTTTTATGAGCTGTCACACAAAATTAGACATGAGAAATGTTACACGAATTTTCATTTTTACACTCCCAAGTACTTACTCCTTAATGTTGCCACATCAGCTTTACACTACAACGTGTGTGGCATCCCACATCGCCTGGGTATGGAGATGGAGATGTACTTAAATGTATACTTACACCTTTAATGACAATAACGTGTTTTAAAGCCGCATGGTCAAGATCATATCAAAACTGCTCAGTTAAGCGTGCTTCTGCAAAAGTAGTACTAGGATGGGTGACCTCCTGTGAAGTCTGGTCTGAGGGAGTCAAAAGCGGACAATATTGTGTGTCATTGGGGTGAGTGTTACAACGTGTTTTAATCTCATCTGCTTATTCTTTTTTTGCAACTACCACATTAGGGAGTAAGCACTTGGGAGCGGAAAAGTAGGAGTTTGTGTAGTATTTCTCAATTAGGTACATGATAAAGACAACAACAACCGACATAATGGAGATTGAACTCTAACTAGTTACTAGGATTCACATTCACCATAACCCTTTTGTTCATGAGTGGATTGAGATAGTTGTCAGTGTTCTATATCAAAGGTGGGCCTTAATATGAAATTTAAATTTAGGAAATTTGGATTCTTTTCTTTTATGCTATCTTTGTCTCGCTTTTGAAATAGCTGGTGGGGCGAGGGATTGGAGAAAACACATATGGACATACATTTTCCAGCTCAAATATACCATGTACCTTCATCTTGTTTTACCAAGCCCTATGTTGAAAAGTCCATCTTCACATGTTGGCCCTCAAAGAAAACGACAGCCCTTTTAAATTAAAGTGATGGCAAAACTTTAGACTTTCAGTTGGGGAAATCCAAATTTACATCATACCATCACTTATGATGATTGATTCTTAATTGTTACCAATGGCCTCGTTTTATTGCCTCTGGCTTCCATGTTAGGTGAAAGCCAGGCCTAACTTTGACTGGGTATAGAGATTCCCATTCAAACGCCAATGATTGTAGCTTAATACGACTCCTAATCAAACAGACGTGCACGCTTTTATATATCTCTTTTCAACTTTTAAAGTTTATGTAACGTGGTCTTTCATAGTATTTAGGGTCCAATGATTGTAGCTTAATACGACTCTTAATCAAACAGACGTACACGCTTTTATATATCTCTTTTCAACTTTTAAAGTTTATGTAACGTGGTCTTTTATAGTATTTAGGGTTCAAATTGTTGAGTATATATATGTGTGAGTGTAAAATGATAGAATTTCACATTGAATAAGAAATGTGAGTGGTTAATATAATATTATCGGGCCAAAACCCATAGGTAGGGACGAATTTAAGGGGACCGGTAGTGGCCCTGGTCCCCCCCCCCCCAAATTACAAGAAAAAAAAAAATTTAAGACAAAAAAAAGAATTTAAGGTAAAAAAAATATAATTTAAGATATTTTTTGCCAATTGATCCCTCTCCAAAAAACTTTTAGCCCTTGGTCCCCCCAAACTCAAAGCTGGCTCTGTCCTTGCCTATAGGTTTAAGCTTTTGAGTTATGCGATATCTTAACATGCTATTAAGTTTTTAATTGGAAAAACCACCCCACATGAACTTTGAAAGAATTTTTTTTTTTTTTTTAAAAAAAAGGTGAGGTGATGAATAAAACTACTCATTTATTTCAAGTCATAACAAAGCTAATTATAAGGTAAAGCTACCCGAAGAAGGAAAGAAGGTTGGTGGGGTTTTCTTTCATTCCCTCGTTGCATTGCCAATTAGGCACGTTTTCAGTTTTCACGTGTCTTGGGTCTTCAATAAAAATCAAACCATCATCCTACAGAAACTAGAAGAAGATGAGGATGAATGATGACATAATGGTAAATTATATTTTACCCCCACCCATAACCATCACCTATTTATAATCCTTCTTCCAAACTTTAAATTTTGACAATCGAACTCCTAATTCAAAGTCTCCATAAGAAACAAATGTTAAATTGGTTGGGAAAATGCTTCACTTGCATGGCACGTGCACATGACTTACGTAAAATAACCAAATGAATAATATTAAAAATTATATTTTTATTTTACAATTATTTTAACTTACACTAACTAGATAAGTCTTTTTTTTTTTTTCCTTTTTTTAAGTAAAAATTTGAAGGTTAATTGTAACCATTACGCCAGTATTTTGAAGTGGTTTATAACACTTCGCTTTGTAAAAAAAATTCCTGGGACCATTTATTTTATTATTGTTGGAAATTTCTTCGTCAGTTGATGGATATTATAAAATAAGGTCCTCAAGGGAAGTGACCAACGCCATTTGCAGCCTTAATTGACCTTTAAGCGCTATTTAATAGTTACTACCCGGCGGGGGTTTAATCCATAAGCTCGGTCTCAGCCCTGCACGGTTATTGGGATTGAGGGGTTCCTTCAGACTTCCTTTCAGGTAAGCCTTTATCTTCTCTAACTTTGTGTTCTTCTTCTTTTCTCTGAATTTGCAATGTCTAATAGCACATGCTGCTTCATGTGCATCATCCTGTAATTGGGTTCCAATGGTCTGGAAATTTCCATCAGTTAAGAATGAGAAGTGGGAATAACTGATGATTCTTGAATGAGCTTTACTAATATAGCGATGATCAATCACTTCAAGTGAAAAAGAACAGTGTCATCTGGTCTAATCACATTTTGAATGACAACTATTTCCCAATTCCTAAGGATTGCAATGAGAAACATTGATTTTGGGTTGTGGCATCTCGACCAAATTGTTAGGTTAGATTTATGACAAATTGGTAAAGAATAAGGTGCACCCTACTGTTTTTGAGGGTAGTATTTAAGGTTTTTGGTAGTTTACTCTTGTTTCTTATCGAGTACTTGGATCCATATAAATATGTGTGGGGTCCCGGTCAAATAGGTGTTTGGAGAGGTAGAGCTGTATCAGCACTCTTGCTAGTGGTGCTGTGAATGTTTCCGTCGGCATGGCAAAGTTCATGGTGGTAAAGGAAGCAATAAGGTTGAGAGAAAATCCATGTTTTAGTGGCATCCAATGATGGGACCTCAGTCCACAAACAAGACTCCTATGTTGAGTCCTAGGTTATATGAAAAAAATGTGACTTCTTTTTATGAGCTGTCACACAAAATTAGACACGAGAAATGCTACACGAACTTTCACTTTTACACTTTCAAGTGCTTACTCTTTAATGTTGCCAGCTTTCCACTGCAATGTGTTTTAATCTCATTTGATTATTCTTTTTCTGCAACTACCACATTCGGGAGTAAACACTTGGGAGCATAAAAGTGGGAGTTTGTGTAGTATTTCTCAATTAGGTACATGATAAGACAACAATAACCGACATAATGGAGATTGAACTCTAACTAGTTACTAGGATTCACAATCACCGGCCATAACCCTTTTGTTCATGAGTGGATTGAGATATTTGTCAGTGTTCTATATCAAAGGTGGGCCTTAATATGAAATTTAAATTTTGTTATTATTAGGAAATTTGGATTCTTTTCTTTTATGCTATCTTCGCTCTTGAAATAGCTGGTGGGGCGAGGGATTGGAGAAACCATATATGGGCATACATTTTCCAGCTCAAAAATACCATGTACCTTCATCTTGTTTTACCAAGCCCTATGTTGAAAAGTCCATCTTCACATGTTGGCCCTCAAAGAAAACGACAGCCCTTTTAAATTAAAGTGATGGCAAAACTTTAGACTTTCAGCTGGGGAAATCCAAATTTACATCATACCATCACTTATGATGATTGATTCTTAATTGTTACCAATGGCCTCATTTTATTTACTCTGGCTTCCATGTTAGGTGAAATGCAATTCCACCAATAAACTGTAGATCAAACAACACTTCCTCAATCATAAGAATGAAGATGGAGGATAATATTGTAGGTTCCAGATCCTCGGCGTGTGCATGTTTAACTTAAGAATATAAAGAAAGATACTGAAGTCTCCAGAAATTTTGAACTACTTAGTACAAACTGTCTAATCTTTTTCCTCTTCTTTTTTCTCCTAATTTCCTCATATTGTACTATGTCAAACTTTGGAGCCTAATGCAGTCACAAGTCTTCCCATATCTGCTTATTGAACCATTCTTGACTCTCTGGAGTCTGGACCATCAAATGCATATTGAGAAGCTATGATTATTATTATTTTGTCACAAGGTATCAGAAACAATTTCATCTGAAGTTCTGCAACCACAGAATATTTCTGAATATAAACTAATTCCATTTACAACAAATGGCCGACCTGCATTTCTAACTAACATATATTAAACATTCATCTTTTTGTAGCACCTCTGAAGAACTAGAATCTTGTGGAATGGATTCTGAGACAGTAGTGCATAATGGGGGGTGCCACTGCAGGAATGTAAGATGGCAGGTCCGCGCTCCCACTAGCGTTGTAGCCTGGGATTGCAACTGTTCTAACTGCTTCATGAGGGCTAACACCCACTTTATAGTCCCTGCTGAAAGGTTTGAGCTTCTGGGAGATTCCAAACAGTTTCTTACAACCTATACCTTTGGCACTCATACAGCGAAGCACACATTTTGTAAAGTTTGTGGCATTACTTCATTTTTTTTTCCGCGTTTAAACCCAGATGGAGTTGCAGTGACGTTTAGGTGTGTAGATCCTGGAACACTAACCCATGTTGAGATTAAGCATTTTGATGGGAGAAATTGGGAGAGCTCAGACAATCAGACAGGCATAGCCTCACTCTCAAATGTGCAAAATCAGTCAACTGAAGGGCCAAAGTGATATCCACCAATATGTACTGAAATCAGTTTAATTATGAGAACAAGCTGCCAATGGAAACAATGAGCATGCTTTGGAAGTGGACACCATTTTAAATTTCAGAATGTTAAAAGGGATGGTTAGGGGTTTGGGGTTTTGGAATCTACTTCATGAACTTCTTCTGAACTTATGGAATCTGTTACTTGCAATGGAGTTAACTTTATATATATATATATATAACATGCCATGCCATGCCCTGAAAAAGAGTAAAACATCTTTTGCAATTTCATCTATGCCTTATCAGCTTCTCCCATGGCATTGCCATACCAAATTACATAGGCATGTGGTGGTATGGAGCATAAAGTTTCAAATTTGATGAAACTTCTCATATTTTTATTATATTTGTATTTTCTTTTTTGGGGTCAAATTTGAATTCACCTTTCTTCGTTCATACAAAAGTACTTGAGAAGATATTGGTCATTTATAAACTTTCAGGAGATAAGAGGGTGTATATAAATATATCAATTAAGATTTACCACAATGGATATATGCACCCTACAAAACTAAAGCCAGGCCTAACTTAGACTGGGCATATAGATTCCAACTCAAATACCAACCATTGTAGCTTAATTCCAGTACTCCTAATCAAACAGATGTACACGTCTGAGTAATGTTATACATCACCTTTCAACTTTTAAAGTTCATATAGTGTGGTCTTTCATAGTATTTAGGGTACGAATTGTTGAGTATATATGTGTGTGAGTGTAAAATGATGGAATCTCACATTGAATAAGAAGTGTGAGTGGTTAATATAATATTGTCGGGCCAAAATTCATAGGCTTAAGCTTTTGAGTTGTGTGATATCTTAACATGCTATTAAGTTTTTAGTTGAAAAAATCACGCCACATAAGATTTGAAAGAATAAGAAAAAAGGTGAGATGATGAATAGAATTACTCATTTCCTTTTTGTCTTAACTAAGCTAATTAAAATGTAAAGCTACCCTAAGAGGGAAAGAAGGTTGGTGGGGTTTTCTTTTATTCTCTTGTTGGATTGCCAATTAGGCATGTTTTTACGTGTCTTGGGTCTTCAATAAAAATCAAACCATCGTCCTATAGAAATTAGAGGAAGATGAGGATGAATGACGATATAATAGTAAATTATATTTTACCCCCCACCCATAACCATCACCTATTTACAATCCTTCTTCCAAACTTTAAATTTTGGTAATTGAACTCCTAATTCAAAGTCTCTGTAAGAAACAAATGTACAATTGGTCGGGAAAATGCTTCACTTGCGTGGCACGTGCACATGGGTAATGCTAAACATTTAGCTTGGCAAAAAAATTTCTTGGGACCTTTTATTTTAGGGTTAAATACTTTATTCACCCATCTGGTTTAACTTCTTTATTTTTTGACTCTTAGGGTTTACTTTTTATCATAGTAGGTCCATCTGGTTTGGTTAAAGACGAAGATGGTCCCTTCGTTAAAATTCCTTCCAAAATTTAACGGAACACCATGTCAGCATCCATCACGGTTTGACACGTGTCCATATAATTAAATAAAACTAATAATTTTTTAAAAAAAATTAAAAAAACTACAAAATTATATTTAATTAAATTTTAAAAATAAAAAAATTGAGCCACCCCCAAATGCCTATTGAAAAAAAAAAAAAAAACAAAACAAAAAAATTTACCGAAAAGGCCTGGGTGGCCAAACCACCCAATGTTCAGCCACCCCTAAGGGCCAATTGAAAAAAAAAAAAAAAAAAAAAAAACTGCCAGAAAGTCCTTGGCCACCCCAAATGGCCAAAGGGGTAGCTACGGCCACCCCCAAAGTTTTTTATTATTTATTTATTTATTATTTTATTTATTTTTTAAATTTTATTAAATATAATATTTTAATATTTTAATATTTTTAAAATTATTATTTTTAATTAATTAATTATGTAGACACGTGTCAAACCTTGATTGGTACTAACGTGGCGTTTCGTTAAATTTTGGATGAAATTTTGATAGAGGGACCATCTCTATCTTTAAACAAACTAAATGAACATTCTGTGATAAAAAGTAAACCCTACAAATATAAAAAATAAAAAAATTAAGCCACATGGATAAATAAAGTATTTAACCATTTATTTGATTATTATTTTTCTTCGTCATTTGATGGATATTGTAAAATAAGGTGCTCAAGGGAAATGACCAACCCCATTTGCAGCCTTAATTGACCTTTAAACGCCAGTTGATGGATATTATAAAAATAAGGTGCTCAAAAAGGGAAATAACCCCATTTGTAGCCTTAATTGACCTTTAACCGCCATATAATAGTTACTACCCGGGGGGGTTTAATCCATAAGCTCGGTCTCAGCCCTGCACGGTTATTGGGATTGGGGGGTTCCTTCAGACTTCCTTTCAGGTAAGCTTTTTACCTTCTCTAACTTTGTGTTGTTCTTCTTTTCTCTGAATTTGCAATGTCTAATTGCACATGCTGCTTCATGTGCATCATCCTGTACTTGGGTTCCAATGGTCTGGAAATTTCCATCAGTTAAGAATGAGAAGTGGGTATAACTGATGATTCTTGAATGAGCTTTACTAATATAGCGATGATCAATCACTTCAAGTGAAAAAGAACAGTGTCATCTGGTCTAATCACATTTTGAATGACAACTATTTCCCAATTCCTAAAGATTGCAATGAGAAACATTGATTTTGTGTCGTGGCATCTCGACCAAATTGCTAGGTTAGATTTATGACATATTGGCAAAGAATAAGGTGTACCCTACAGTTTTTGATTGTGGTATTTGTTAAATTACCTGTTATCTTAAAAGTTTAAACATATAAGAAGAGGTAAATTTAATCACTAAACCATTACTTTAACACTCCCCCTCACGTGTGGGCTCAAACTCCATTTTAATAGGTGATGCCTAACACGTGGAATATTTAATTAAATGAGGGGTGAATTGACAGAGTCAAGGTTCTATCGTAGGACCTTTTTGGCTCTGATACCATGTAAAAGTATCAGTTATCCCAAAAGCTTTTACTTATAGGAAGAGGTAAATTTAATTACTTAACCATTACTTTGACAGTATTTAAGATTTTGGTTTGATATGTGACGTGACATAGGTTGCTTGTTTAGTCTTGTTTCTTATCAAGTACTTGGATCCATATAAGCATGTGTGGGGTCCAGGTCAAATAGGTGTTTGGAGAGGTAGAGCTGTATCAGCACTCTTGCTAGTGGTGCTGTGAATGTTTCCATTGTCATGACAAAGTTCATGGTGGTAAAGGAAGCAATAAGGTTGAGAGAAAATCCATGTTTTAGTGGCATCTAGTGATGGGACCTCAGTCCACAAACAAGACTCCTATGTTGAGTCCTAGGTTATATGAAAAAATGTGACTTCTTTTTATGAGCTGTCACACAAAATTAGACACAAGAAATGTTACACGAACTTTCACTTTTACACTCCCAAGTGCTTACTCCTTAATGTTGCCACATTAGCTTTACACTACAACGTGTGTGGCATCCCACATCGCCTGGGTATGGAGATGGAGATGTACTTAAATGTATACTTACACCCTTGATGACAATAATGCGTTTTAAAGCCGTATGGTCAAGATCTTATCAGAACTCCTCAGTTAAGCGTGCTTTTGTGAGAGTAGTACTAGGATGGGTGACCTCCTGGGAAGTCTGGTCCAAGGGAGTCAAAAGCGGATAATATTGTGTGTCATTAGGGTGGGGTGTTACAACGTGTTTTAATCTCATCTGCTTATTCTTTTTTTGCAACTACCACATTAGGGAGTAAGCACTTGGGAGCTTAAAAGTGGGAGTTTGTGTAGTATTTCTCAATTAGGTACATGATAAAGACAACAACAACCGACATAATGGAGATTGAACTCTAACTAGTTACTAGGATTCACATTCACCATAACCCTTTTGTTCATGAGTGGATTGAGATATTTGTCAGTGTTCTATATCAAAGGTGGGCCTTAATATGAAAATTAAATTTAGGAAATTTGGATTCTTTTCTTTTATGCTATCTTTGTCGTGCTTTTGAAATAGCTGGTGGGGCGAGGGATTGGAGAAAACATATATGGACATACATTTTCCAGCTCAAATATACCATGTACCTTCATCTTGTTTTACCAAGCCCTATGTTGAAAAGTCCATCTTCACATGTTGGCCCTCAAAGAAAACGACAGCCCTTTTAAATTAAAGTGATGGCAAAACTTTAGACTTTCAGTTGGGGAAATCCAAATTTACATCATACCATCACTTATGATGATTGATTCTTAATTGTTACCAATGGCCTCGTTTTATTGACTCTGGCTTCCATGTTTGGTGAAATTCAATTCCACCAATAAACTGTAGATCAAACAACATTTCCTCAATCATAAGAATGGGGATGGAGGATAATATTGTAGGTTCCAAATCCTCGGCGCGTGCATGTTTAACTTCAGAATATGAAGAAAGATACTGAAGTCTCTAGAAATTTTGAACAACGTAGTATAAACTGTCTAATCTTTTTCCTCTTCTTTTTTCTCCTAATTTTTTCATATTGTACTATGTCAAACTTTGGAGCCTAATGCAGTCACAAGTCTTCCCATATCTGCTTATTGAACCATTCTTGACTCTCTGGAGTCTGGACCATCAAATGCATATTGAGAAGCTATGATTATTATTATTTTGTCACAAGGTATCAGAAACAATTTCATCTGAAGTTCTGCAACCACAGAATCTTTCTGAATATAAACTAATTCCATTTACAACAAATGGCCGACCTGCATTTCTAACTAACAGATATTAAACATTCATCTTTTTGTAGCACCTCTGAAGAACTAGAATCCTGTGGAATGGATTCTGAGACAGTAGTGCATAATGGGGGGTGCCACTGCAGGAATGTAAGATGGCGGGTCCGCGCTCCCACTAGCGTTGTAGCCTGGGATTGCAACTGTTCTGACTGCTTCATGAGGGCTAACACAAACTTTATAGTCCCTGCTGAAAGGTTTGAGCTTCTGGGAGATTCCAAACAGTTTCTTACAACCTATACCTTTGGCACTCATACAGCAAAGCACACATTTTGTAAAGTTTGTGGCATTACTTCATTTTATTTTCCACGTTCAAACCCAGATGGAGTTGCAGTGACGTTTAGATGTGTAGATCCTGGAACACTAACCCATGTTGAGATTAAGCATTTTGATGGGAGAAATTGGGAGAGCTCATACAATCAGACAGGAATAGCCTCACTCTCAAATGTGCAAAATCAGTCAACTGAAGGGCCAAAGTGATATCCACCAATATGTACTCAGATCAGTTTAATTCTGAGAACAAGCTGCCAATGGAAACAATGGGCATGCTTTGGAAGTTGACACCATTTTAAATTTCAGAATGTTAAAAGGGATGGTTGGGGGTTTGGGGTTTTGGAATCCACTTCATAAACTTCTTCTGAACTCATGGAATCTGTTACTTGCACTGGAATTTTGTGTGATGTCTTACTTTCAATATACACTGAATGTTGGTCTTTCATCTTATATTTTGTTACTCGTATCTAAATAAAAGAGAAAAATGGTAATGGTAAAGGAGAAACATGCTTGTTTGTGGAATATTATTGTAGATGTAAAATCTATTCTGAAACATGATTCAAGGCTCCCTGAAGTTTTATCTGGCATAGAAGTAGAATTTTCCCTCATGACAGGGAAAGATCAGACGTGGTACTTGCAGAAAATAAAAAGTTCCCTTTTCAACAGAAGGTTATAATGTATTATTTGGCATAATCCTAGTTGCAGAAAATCTGTTTGTGTAACTACATTGCTTGTCCATGTAGGTGTTTCTATATGTTTTGTTGTATGCAGTCTACGCTGTTAGTTTACTTGTGCTGTTTCTGCGTGTATCCTTCCTTTCGTTTATCAAAATCATCTAAAACTGTACATTTTGCCTCGGCAATTTTATCTTGAATCTTGAACGTTAAAACTTAAAACCAATTTGTTATGTGTTCCACTTCCACAAGAAAGATGAAACTCATGACAGGGAATACTGCTGGATTAAGAGTAGGACAGTAACGTAGAACTGCTGACATAATAACAAAGCATAAAGGGAAACGCTTGTTCAAATTCGCCAGCCCTCAAGCTCATTTGTTTTGTATTTTTCTGTCAAGTTCAAGCCGAGCTCAAACCCTGGAAAAGAAATATCAAGCCAAGGTTGAGCAGAGGGCCTCAAGCTCGTATAATTATTTGCTGAGCCGAGCTCGAACAGGCCAAGCTCGGCTCCCCGTTCCACTGAATTACAGCCCTAAGCCTGAGCAAATTGCATTTGCATGCAAGTAAAAGGTTTTGTTGTGCTTTGTCTGGATTAGCAATATTATCCCTCACCAAAGTAAAGCACTTTAGTTCCGTGGTAATCATTTTTGATTGTCTGCAGGCGCATGTTTGAGACTTTGAGTGCGATGCAGGTGTAACAGCTTAAGAAATGACCCACCATACCTTCACATGTACCCTAAAGATGATGCATATTCCAAAACCAGCCTAACCTACCTTGCATGTGACAATATAAAAAAGGTTCTCAACTCTGTCGTAACTCGGGCAATTTTTTTGTCAGACCCCATTTACATGCTGAGTAATAGGAATTTGAAAGGAAATCAGTAAATCGAATTTGAAAGGAAATCATTAGCCCCATCCCAAAATGGGGATCTCCTGAAATTTTCAGCCTCAAAGAATTTGGGCAAAGAATGAGAAAGGGTGGAAGCACGAGTGCCTCAAGCAGCCTGGGGTGTGAAAATTTCAGAGCTAAGATTATTCCCTATCTAAAGACAAATTCTGTAGTTGACCCATGCAAGATTATAAAAAAAAAAAAAGAAGCATTAGCAGCTGTTGTTGGCTAATCTGGTTAATAACGGAAAATTAGGGTCAAACAGAGGGTATAGTCTTTTTAAGAGACTGCTGGGTGTAGAAGATGAAAACATCGTGAAGGAAACTTGCGCAATACTCATAATTTAAGTAGTTGAACCAATGCAACAGAATCAGCATTGGAGAATCCCAAATTTTACACCCAAACAGTTTTACAGGAAAAATGGTTTTACATTGCAGGAACATATTACAGTGAAATAGAACAGCGCCAAAAACTTTTATTGGAAGTACTTCCAATGTTCCAGAAGCTTGGGCCAAATAGGGCCTCTCACGGCCCAGGCAATGATAACAGAAGGGGAAGAAAAACGAAAAAAATAATAATAAAGAAGTGAATCTGCACCTTTATTAGAATAGTAAGAATCTACTGCTCACTTCTTCAACAGCAAGGCACTGCATTGAGCCATAATTTTTGATGCCCTGGTAATAGAGTCAGTCATATAGAAATTTTCAATGGTAGACCCGAACGCAGTCAAGCTCATCTTGTGACTGAAGTCGGGCTTCAGTGAGGCTGAAAAGGTTGCTGGCTCTCTCTCATCCATGTGCACGAGGTTTGGCGCCACCGTCTTGATCCGGGAGCGAATCGCCCCAAGTGAATCATAGGGTAACCTCACCCCTGCCACTTCAGACACAGCTCGAATAATCTTCCAATCATCCCTGGCATCACCAACTGTTGGAACTGCAGGCAACGTTTGCTGAACACACCCTTCCGTATTTTCATACGTCCCTTCCTTCTCACTGAATGCTGCTGCGGGGAGAATGACATTGGCACGATACACACCACGGTCCCCGTGATGCCCTTGATATACGACAAAGGCATCAGCTGGAACCTTTTCCATGTTCACATCATCAGCGCCCATAAGATACACAAATTTGGCGGATTCTATGCTTTTTCCAGATTCAGGCACAAGTCCAAGGTCAAGTGCTGCAGCTTGGGCAGCATTAAGAAGCAATACGTTGAAACCATTCCAATCTGGTCGGACGACTTTGGCATATTTTGAAATTGTCTCAACAGCAGAGAAAATTGCATCCTTGTCCTTCCTCTCGAAAAGTCCTGCACCGACAATGATGGCAGGATTTTTGGCATTCAGAAGGGCTGAGCAAAAGGGGTGACAACCTTCAGCAATTTCAATGAGTGTTTGAGGGCCTATGCCAAGATGCTGGTGATCATAGTTGAAATCAGCTGCAGGGCCTATGTAACCGACCTTAGCTTGGGTTGCACGGACCGTCTTTTGGATTCGGGCATTTACCATGGCAGCTTCCACCCTTGGCTGGCAATTTTGTTATGAAAACATTAGATAACAAATTTAAAATACAAATAGTACCAACGACTGCAACAAAAACTCACTACACACCTACCCATCCACAATCCCTACATGCCAAACAATGATAGAGGTTACATCTTACTTAAATATTGAAGTAATTAGAAATTAGAGTTTTGCAACAGGGATTTTCAAACATGGACCGGGGGGGGGGGGGCTGCTGGGGTTGGATGGTGGACAGATGTAATTGAAGAATAAAGAACATAGTTCGAGCCTCACATGAATGGTGAACAAATTGGAACTGACACTTTGCACAATGTAGTTGGATGGATACAAAATGAAGTTTAGTAAATGGAGAATTGCTTGGAATATGTGCATCCCACTAGTAGAATTAAAGAGCCAGAAACATTTACCTGGGTACCAACCAAAAGGAAGACATCTGCTTTCTCAAGACCAGCAATGCCACTATTCATTAGATATCCTGATCGCAGATCAGCATCAGTGTTCACACCATTTCCTTCACACCACACATTATTTGACCCCATTTTATTTAAGAAATCTTTTAGTGCCATCATGGATTCTGCATCAGACAGCTGACCAGCAATTCCAACAATTTCCTTTGGTTTAGTTTGATGTGCTACCTCGGCAACCACAGCAAGAGCATCACGCCAGCTAACAGCCTTAAAACGCCCATCAGCACCACGAATCATAGGGTCATTTAGCCTCTGTCTCTTCAAACCATCATAAAAAAAACGAGTCTTGTCTGATATCCATTCTTCATTTATGTCCTGCAATTAGAAAGCGCAGCTGGTTGAATAGGTAAAGTAACACATTGAAAGATGGTAAAAGACACTAATATCCAACCAGAAGTTCAAAATTTTACAAAATGTTTCAACTCCCACACCTATAGCTCTAATATTGTTCTAAAAGCACAGGAATACCAACTTCTCTTCACTATTTAAATTCTATGCAAGAGATAATCAATGATCAACAACATTCTAAATATATTATTCATGTTTAAATCAAATCTAGTTGTCTAGTTCTCTTATTTCATAAATGAGAAATAGCCTTATATATGTTAAGAAAAGCTAAGATCTTAGGCTGCATAGCAAAGTTTGCAGAATAAAAGGGGACAAAACACAATGAAGTAACACTAAAACAGAAATATGGCTGTACAATCTAGGTTAGAATTTACCTCATTTAACCGTGGAAGGATGCGCAAGACCTCTGGACCTCTGCTATCAATTCGTATGTTTGATCCAACTGCATCAGTAACATCAATTGTCTCTGTTCCCTTCAACTCCCAATTTCGGGCTTTAAATGCAAAAGGTTTTGAAGTAAGAGCTCCCACAGGACAGATATCTATCACATTTCCAGAAAGTTCACTTGTCATAAGTTTTTCAACATAGGTCCCAATTTCCTCTCCACTGCCACGACCCAACATGCCTAGATCCTGAACCCCAGCAACCTCTGTTGCAAACCTGACACACCTGTTGGAGCAAAAAATTGTTTACATCAAAAGCTTGTTAAAGATCATGGATCTACAACTAAAATGCATACACGTTTTTTTCTAAAACAAAATTTAAACGCATTTCTTTTCTGTTTTATGCTGGATTCAAAAATATTATACTTTGAAAGCAATCAAATCGTACTGCCATCTAGAGGACTCACAAATTAGATAGATCAAAATGGAGCTTTATAAATCAAATTAGAAGACTCACAGTTCACCATCTATGATGTTAAATTGATATGTATTTCTCTAGGACTCTTTCAATACATTAAAGCATGAGAACCAAAGGTAATTCCTGTAAAATAAAATGCACCTCAGGAAAGAAACAAACAGGAACCAAAAAGATTTCTACCAGGACACCCTAGGAAGATGCTCTAAGCAGGCCAAATAACTGAATACCAGCTATGTCAAAGACTAACAAAAGGCCCAAACTAGCTATCACTTTTTTTAAGAATAGGGCAGCATGATCTTGCCACAGATAAGTTAAAAAAATTGGAAAACTGGGAGTGAAATTAATTAAATTTCCGTAAAATTACCAGTGCAATATACTGTAAAAAATTCTAAGTCCACATTAAGGCCTAATGGCCATTCAAAGGGAAAACTAAGCACACATGACAGAAGGACTAAATAGGAGTAGACAAGAGAAACAATTCAATAGGAGTAGAAAAAAGTACAAGAAAATCATTAAAACTAATCACAAAGGGAGCTAAAAACGCAGCTGTCCAAGTAAAAAGAGAATAAGGACTTGAGCTCCTCCAATGTCCTCTTCAAATCTAGTGTCTTCTGTAAGAAATTCTATAGCTACAAACATTCCTCACAAAGGCAAAAAAGGAGACAAAATAAGGCTTTGAAATATTATCATGAAAGTAATTCAAAAGGACATGTACTCTTCTTCGTCCCAGTCTAACACACTCCAATCCCAGTGGTACCTTGGGAATCCAACTCATATTAATATTATTGCTCCAAGAAAGTATCTAGATACATTTCCCTAAACACCCCTCCCCACCCCCCCCCCCAAAAAAAAAAAAAAAATTGGATTGGTAAACAATGACACACCCAATATAAGTTGAACCATACCTCACTTATTATCCTGGGGATGGAAGTGCCATATGGCCAAACCCTTTGTATTCAGGAATCAAAAGAAAGTTTTATATTCGGAAACAATCAGATCAATACTAAAAAAATGAGAATAAACCCCTGATTCTGACCTTGTACACTGAATGCACCGAGTCATCACAGTCTTCACTAGAGGACCAAGATTCTTATCCACCACAGATCTCTTCATTTCAGTGAACCGGCCGCGATCAGATCCAAATGCCATAGACTGATCCTGGAGATCACATTCTCCACCCTGATCACAGATTGGACAATCCAACGGATGGTTCATCAGCAAAAATTCCATCACTCCTTCTCTAGCCTTCTTTGCCACGGGTGTATCGGTCTTAATTTTCATCCCTAAAAACCAAACTCTCAGATGAATCAGCAAATCATCCAAAGAAAATGAGTTATTCAGCACTTACCACAAAACCACAATTATACCATTAACTAGTTTAAAGCCATTCAGATTCAAATGACATTATTACAAATCACAATTCATGAATTAAAGTCAAGATGATAATGGAATATTAGAAGACAAAAAAGTAAAAATGCTACCTTATTACAGACTACAAATATCTAAAACGAAATGACTATGTTCTATCATAAAACCGAACACAGTGAAAGCGAAAATATACCATTACAAATGCGACCTTATTGATTTAATTATGGCAGCTTATAAGGACAGAAAACAAAATGAACCATACAGTGTAATCCTCACGCAGCACAATAATGTATACAAAAGGAAATCAAAACGAAATGAATCACACAATGCAAATTACAAAACTACTTTTCGAAAAAAGAATAATTAAATCAATAACTCATTCATCAGACCCAAATGAAGCACCGAAAGCAAAGAAATTGAAGAGGGGAAGGCGAACCAACCGGGAAGAGCCGGCATGGCGCAGGAGGCGACGGGCTTGGGGGACTTCTCGACCTCGACGAGGCACATACGGCAGTTGCCGGCGATGGAGAGGCGGCTGTGGTAACAGAAGCGAGGGATGTCGACGCCGGCCACCTCGCAGGCCTGAAGCACCGTCATGCCCTTGGGGATCTTCACTGGGTACCCGTCCACGAACACTTCGATCGCGTCGTCCGGGTTCTTGAAGTGGACTCGGGCCCCGGCCACCGGGGCCCTTGGCGGCGGGGTCGGCTCAGGCTCGGGCTGGGCCTGGGCCGCCGAGGACTCCGGGGTGGAGACTATGGGTCGGATATGGAAGTGGGAGAGGAGATTCCGGGGGAGCTTCGAGGCAGTGGGTCTCATGACCCTTGAAGCTAGCATGCCCAACCCCATTTCTTTCTACTGAGATCTCCCTCTCTCTCTGTTTCTGTCTCTCTCTGTCTCTCTATCTGAGGTCTATGTCTATGACAGTGTGTTTGAGCCTTGAGCTGGAGCTGCAGCTGCTAATATGGATGGTTCAACAAATGCCAGGCGTGGAACCAGCGCTTCTTCGCAAAGGAATGAAAATTATTTTGATCGGGTGTTTCTAATCTGGGCTTTGGTATTGTGGGCCTCGTCAAACTTGCGAATTATAAAGCCCATTGACGCCCACGTGTGTTTTTTTTCTTTTTTTCTTATCAACTGAACCTAACAAAGGCAAAAGAGTTGGTGTTGGTGTTGGTGTCGGAGTCGGTGTCGATGAACTAGGTGGTGCTCTATAAAGGTTCAAAGTGACGAGGTTATAGGAGTAAAACGCGGTATCAGTCGTTGATGCATCCCTACGCCCAAATTCTTGCAACAGCTACTAGTGCTGCTTTGTTGTTTCCTTTGCTAATCTTTTCTGTCGCTTCTGGTTGAACAAGTTTGTGTTTTGCTAGGGGTCGAATAGTAGAGGTATTTTATAATTAAAATACCTAAAAATAATATGTTCTCTTTTAAGATAATATTAGAATTAAGGATTAGAATTTAAATATTAGAGATAAATATTATCATTAGAGTAGTTTATTCTACTTAGTCTTTTATTTTCACTACACATTGTAATTATCTATTTACAAACATCAAACTCATTAATAATGACAAGAGAGAATTAATCCCAAACCTTGTATTTGAAAAAGAACTTTAAGTTTTCTTAAAATCTAAAAAGTCTAAGTTTTCTTAGAATCTAAGGTCTACGTTTCTTCAGAACCTAAATTCTATTTCCGTGGCGTTTATAAATTTCAGTTTGATCACAACTCAAACCCGAATTTTTTGATACTGTAACGAGCTGCTACTTGCATATGTCTCCGTAACTAATCCAATGGTATCAATTTTTTTTTTTTTTTTTTTTTTTTTTGGGATAAAGATTCATCGATACAATTTAACTACAATTAATTTGACAAGGTTTTCTAAATTTTGTAATACCTTGCCATATCTCCTTCGTTAACCCAACTCCCCGCTAATTCAAATATTGGCTTTCATAGATGTATGTGACAATATGCACAAGTAAACCAAGTAATTTATATACACAAATTAACCAAAAATATATTCAGGCTAATTCCCTGCGGGAAATAAGATGTATATATGCTGTCAGGATATCCTTTTTCATTATAAGTTAAAAAGATGTATAAAAATATATCTCACCTCTTTAAATAAAATAAAAAATTAAATCTTTGTTCCTATAAGTACATAAGATTTAAAATGAATAGTATAAAGAAAAAAAAATAAAAAAAAACTAGCAAGAAAAATACATAGATTATAACATAATTAACGCAATTAATGACATGTGAATTATATATATATATATGACGTCTTTTTTTGTTGAGAATCCTAAACGTATTAATATACATATTAAATTGACTAAACATATTAATACATAATAATTTGATTTATATTATTTGTTTCCTTATTTAATTCGAACATTAATAATACTTAATTTATTAAATAATTTATATATGAAAAACCCTTGAAATATAATTACTGCAATTAATGACGTTAATTAGAAAAAACCGGTTACTCTTAAAAAACCAATTAAAAAATTATGCCTTAAAAAACCGATTTAGCCTTTCAAAAAAATTGGTTCATGCCACATGTCGCAATTTTAAGGCACTTCTATGAGGGGTTTTGGCTTATATATATATATATATATATATATATATGCGCGTGTATGTGTGTGTGTGTGATTAGAAGTCCAGCAACTGCCTGAGGATAAAAAGTGCTCCAGTTTTCTGTTTAGGTAACTCCATTCACTGTTCTAAAATGTGTAGGATATCAGTACAACTTTAATGTTACCAACTTCCAGCAAAATTCAAATGGCACAAGGATGAAGCTCAAAAATGCAACATCAAAAATGCAAAAATCTACAACCTATAACAAATTTTTCAATGGGTATTTACCATCATATTTCTACCATGTCCACGCATGAATGTTTCAAAACTTCACCCTAATTAAACCTTGTCAATCTCGCTTCAAGGTCTTTGTGATGATGGCTCTTGTAATTACAATTGCAACATAAGCTAAGACTGTGACAGTGATTCCACCAAGCAATACAAGACCGTCATAAGTAGCATGCTGCACCGTGTAGATCCGGAACCCAATTGCATTCCAATTGCTCTCCGTCCAAACAGGATCCAACTTACCCATTGGATCAGAGGCATTGGGCGGCAAGACAATCCAAGTTCCAGATTTGTACTTTAACCGTGTTGAATATGCTGGAACATACCTGTAATCATCAACCACAAGCCTTAACAACTTTGAGAAAATTACTCTTCTGTCTTTAATAACACATAATCATAACACGGAAGTATTGCAAGTCACTTGCAAATTCATCATGTTCATCCAATTACAAAATGAAAAGCTTCAATCAGGCCATGCTGCCCTTACACAGGCAATGAGGGCAGTAACGCACAAAGTGCAAGGTAGCTGAGCAAAAATGTCAAAAGTTCAGTTTGATCTAGGTAACCCTATTAGCATGAATAAGAGGGGTAGAGACTGTCGAATTGACATATTCAACCAAAGTTGAGTCCAGGACAGGCTTTGCTTAGGATTCCATTAATTTTTTTTTTTTTTTTTTTTTTTTATTTCACCATAAACCCATCAACACAAGAGATGAAGCTAAGAGGACTGCAAATGAGCCAAGCCGAACCAAACTTTGCCCTGTTCAAAGGCTTGTTAAAAATTATGCAAGCTTGAACTCCAATTGAGATCTTTTTGAGCTCTAAAACCTGAGCTTGAGCTTGGTTTGACATAATCTTATCGAGCTCACAAGCCGCTCGATGAGCCCACAAACTTTTTAACATTTGAATATGGACAACACTAAAACACTATGATCCTTGCCATAATAACTAGTTCATTACTCAAAAGATAGGACACTCACTATCATTGCAGGCTTACACGTCAAAGTTGAAAACATGGAGTGCCTATTTATAGCCAAAGTTTAATCCAAAAACAAAAGGAAAAATAAATTCCAAGACAATAATAGCCAAAATGGGAAGGCTTATATAAGTTAAAAGGGACAAACTATGATACGTCAATGTCCAACAAATACTGATGGGGTCTCACCCAATTTCACATATATTCGTAGTATTATTCATAGATCAAAACCAAAACAAATATTTTTTTTTTTGATAAGTCAAAACCAAAACAAATATATCTGTAAACTGTACAAGAATACATTTTTTGAATTTGATTTGAATTACAGGAGTCAAAATGATTTACTTCTTTGCTTGAAATTAAATGGCTGATAAGGGAAAAAATTGAGCATCTATTTTTTCTTTGTTCTTTTTTGGCAAGTGTCTGGCATCTATTTGTAAACCAACACAAACAGACTCTTAGTGAGTTGAAATTCGAATGCTCATGAACAGCTTGTCTCATTTACAGGCGTAAAATCTAGTAACCAGCTAAGGCCCGGGACCCTACAGGGATGAGGTTCATGTATAAATAATTGTAGCAGGGAGTGGTAAGGGAAAATTCTCAAACAAAATGAATCAAATTCAAGACAAGTCAATACCCCATAGGGGCTAGGGTAAGCATTCTTCAACAAAAAAAATAAATGTGCCACTAACATCCTAAAGTTTAATCAAGCATGTTTATGCAGGCTCTGCACTGCCCATTATAAATTAGTATTTGTATGCAAGTGGAATACCTGGTTGTGGAAATAACGCAAACTCCCTTTCCATCTGGTTCTTCCCTAACACAAACTTCACCTCTGTTGCTGCAACCTTGTGAACAAACAGAACTAGCATTCTTGCTGGGAATAGATGTTCTGTCAGCCAGAAAATTCCACAAGAATCTGGAGACATCATCTTTATAACCAAGATAAGGTGTGGAGGAAGGTTCATCAGGGATAACACCGACATAATGGTTGGGGCAGCTACTGCTGGGAGATATATAGTTCTTCACCAGCTCACAAGAAAGACCTGGATTGCAGTCTAATAGGCAACCCATAAGTTCTTCAACTAGTGAGACATTCGCGTTGATAGCAGATAGAGCTGAACTGCTCAAATTTTTATTGCCGCTTGCAAGTATGTAAAGGGTGCGGGCAACAATGGAAGCTGCAGCCACTACAGCTGAAGAGTTTATATTTGCTGCACCAAAACGAAAAAGAACAAGAAAAGAATAGAGATCAGGTATAGCTGTATAACACAGGATGATTTAATCAAGGAAGAAGAGACACATCCAAGAATAAAAAAACCAACTCACATATATCATCAAGGTGGCTATGGTAAAACTTGTTGCTGAAGATACTATCAAAATCTTCTAATACAACGCCAGAAGTGAGTGAATTCTGTAAGAAGGAGGGTTTGGGAGGGAGGAGGAAGCAGCCAATAACCATTAGAGTTAGAAGAGAATAAAAATTGTGTAAGCAGCAACAATTTGCTAGAAGAGAGAGAGAGAGAGAGAGAGAGAGAAAAGGAAAACTTCGTGAAGATCTTCACACAACCAATAAAGGGCTAAGCTTAAAAAAAAAGAATTGGTCTAGACAGTACTGCAAATTCTATTCCTTCAATTTTAAATTCTTCTGATTCAGAGTTCTGTGTATCCAAATAATGAGGTTTCCCTTAGAAATGTGGCATTCAACACATCCTTTTATTGAAGAACAAAGTGTATAGGAATAAGAATATCAGTTCAAAACCCAATCCAATTATTAATGGCAGAGTGGGTGTTTTGAATAAATTGATGATCCACCGTTGCATTTAGTTTGTATACTGTGTACATAAGCTGCTGCCACTTTGGCACTTCTTAAAAATTATTTTTCATAAAGTGTTATTTATTATATGCATTATATTGGAAGAACAGCCTGACTGCATCATTCTAAACAATTCATTTGCCTTTTTATCTTTCCATCATAATGGTGCAATGGTGACACCACAGTCTAGTATCATTGTCATTTCTTTCAATGTCACCATCACCACTATCATCAATGTTTTCCATCCCTTGTCCAGGCTGCTTCTGCATAGGCTGCATAAATCTAGTTTTCATTTAGACTCGTCTTGGTCCAGCAGAACTCAAATTTCATAATATTGTAGTTCAACAAACTACATGACTAGAGGGCGTCCCATATTGATTTGTCAATGTCAGTAAAATGTGGAAGCAATTTTATACCAAATGCCTTTCACAATAAGACTCATACTCTATTAAAAAAATAGTAAAAGAATGCAAATGATTTTCAACGAAATATTTTTTAGAAAGCACTCAAGGGTCACACCTCTGGTATCAATTTGTCTCTGTAGCTGAACACAAAGCAGGATGGGACTATGGCATCGGAAAAAAAAGGGCAAACTAAGCATAGTAAGTAGGACATGAACAGTCATACTGGCTAGTATTTAGTTACATCCAACCAATGGATGACAAGGTTCTGAACACAGGAGAACATCTACATGTCCAATACAGGGTAAATTGGCAGTACCTGATGCATCAGCATAAAAATTATTCCAAGAAACTATTAAAACAAAAATAATGGAACCAGCTGGCAAGGGGAAAGATAAAAGACCCAATCTTTTGTTTTGATATGATGCAAGGGTGGTTTAATTTCTGTTAAAACCGGAAAGAAACTTTGTATCATATTAGGTGCCTGGAATGCCACCCCCCCGCCAAAAAAAAAAAAAGGAAAAAAAAAAGTAAAACATAAAGCTGTGGATGAAAAAAAAAAAGAAAAAGTAAAAGTAAAAAAAGGACTTCAAATCTACTGTCCAAAACCTTTCTCAGGAATGTCATCAAGGACGATGGAGGTATTCCAGGATTTGAAACATTTGCCTGCGAGATGATTATGTCTTCAGATTTCATTGAATCTTGAGCACGCTTTAGGGCATTCAATGTCTCATTTGTGGCAGATGAAACCTACAACCAAGCATACGTTTTTAGGTTTAGCTCAGCTAACAACACCACCTAAGTTATAGGGTGTATGCAATACAGGCATGCTGACTATTTAGGCTGATCTTGGAATCACAGAAACCATGGAGCTTGTACATACATTTATATATTACGTATGATAAGCAGCGAAAGAAGTAATACTAACAGGAATTATAATCAAGCTCCAACATTTCCTAAGCAAACTATGGCATTAAATTTCATGAGGTCAAGTCAATATCTTATGATGCCATTTAAATGATTATAACTTTGAGTCAATCTTTGGATACAAAGACCAGAATATAAGTGGACATCCAATAACGCTTTGAAGATTTCCTCTTGATTGATAAGAGTGAAGGGACAAGTCAAGATAGCAATATCCAATGAAAATTTTGAGTATTTGTTGACCAAAAATTATGTATGTACAACTTTTCTCTTTCCCTTTCTTTCCCCCAATCAAGTGTTAGTGCACAGGTTCAAGCAGCCACTTCATGCAAAATTGCTGAAAGACACGGAAATATCCATATCTGTCCTTCCAGAACCCACTTTCATGGAACTGATTGTGAGTTGTGGCCTTTTAAAGAGTACAATGTGACTTTATTGGTCAGGAAACGTCATGTTATGGAGATGTGGCTCAAATTATGGAGGTGCACCAAGTTTCCTCAGTGTGCACCGCATGCGACTCTTTATTTCTTTCTATTGCAATAATAGTATTTGAAAAGTGAAAACAATCTCTGTGCTTGAGGTTTGGGTTTTTTGAGAGTTTTGTGCCACTCTTGTAATCTCTCTATTGTACACATAGGACTAAGGCTGAACCACGTAAAACCTGTTTGTCTCCCTTGTGATTGTTTGCTCTATTTTTATATTTCTATTTTGCATATATCTACTATAACTAACTGCATTCACAAAAAAGCAGAAGAGCATTCCAACTAGTAGCATTTCAAATGAATCCAAAACTTGATCTTTCACCTTCATATCTCAACTTAATTGTCACTCCAATCACTAGTTTCTAACTTTTTGCCAATGTCATTCTGCGATATATGATATTACAAATACCAAATAGGAATGCTACTATTTGCACCATATATATATATATATATATGAGATCATATTGGGCAGCATTAGGAATAGAGCACGTATTAGCAAAGATCCTCCAACAAATTTTAAATCAAATGACTTTCCCATCCTTCTGCAGTGTCAGTCAATTGCTAGATATAGTTTTGGTGGACATCAAACAAACCTGGTTTTCAGATTCAAGCTACTAGAAAACATTAGTGGAATACCGCCTTCACCTTAGTGCATGACATTCCAACTAAACTGCAATTCACGGTGCAACTACACCACTGCTCTGACATCACCCCTTCCCCATTAAAAATTGCTGCCAACATTATCACCTCAAGTTATAGTGAAAAGTCAATATTCTACCACCTGCTGCCACAACCACCAGACCTCTACCATAAACTACACTTAGGGCTGTAAGCGAGCAAAGCTACTCGTGAACATGCTCGGGCTCAGCTCGGATTAGCTCGGCTCAAGATCGGTTTGTTTATTAAACGAACAGAGCTTGAACAAAAAATTTAGGCTCATATATATTTAGGCTTGGCTCGTATAAGCTCATATAACTTCATTTTTATTATTTTTAACTTTGTAATGAGAACATGTTAAGTATTTAAAAAAATAAAAAGAAAAGTTCTTTATAGGGTAATATATATTAGTTGAATTATTGTAATTGTGAGTCTGGATATAGATATAAGTGTCTTGGTGTGTATATAAGTGAGTTTATGTGTATGTATATATATACTATAAGTAAAAATATAAATTGAGATTAGATTATTTAATATTTGACTTAATTTCTCTAATTACCCAAACAATAAATCTTAACAACAATTAAATAACTAATAATCAGAAGGAAAAAAAAAAAAAAACTGAACAATCACGACATTTACTTCATATATGAAATAATTAAATTAATTGGGTAGCTCGTGAACAAGCTCGAGTTCGACTGAAAAATAAATGAACAGAGCTTGAACAGATTATCTAGTTCGGGGGAAAGCTCGAGCTCAGCTCGTGTTCAAAAAAAATTAAACGAACTGAGCTTGAACATTCAATACTCGGCTTGGCTCGATTCGATTATAGCCCTAACTACACCTTTTATACATCCAGAACCATATTGCTGTGATATACATAAATAATACACAACAGGAACTTTGAGAATCCAAATGCAAGATGCTTTTATGAAGTTGCATGAATCATGTAGACAACAATTACATTAAGCTCAAAGAATAAATAAAAAAGAGTTCTCACCCCTACTGTATGAGCATAAAACTTGTTAACCCCTTGATTGAAGCCCTTCCCAACAGATCCAATTTCCATGACCTACACAATATAATCCAATGATCCAAAAGTTAGATTCTTGACAAATTTGTCCATAGATTAGAATAAGCGAACTCCAGATGGTACAAGTCAACCCACCACCTACTTTAACACGAAACTAAAATACACATAACATGACTCCTTTCTCTTTTGTACCTTTTTTTTTTTTGTGGCAGGGGTTTCTTGAGCATGACACTTTAAATATATGCAAATTTCAGGTTGTTTTCATAATTAATGGTAATATTTATAGACAATGAAAGCAATTAAAAGAGGATAATTTCTTCTTAACGAAGGAGGGAAACAAATAAAATAAAACCAAAAAAATATATATATAATTGGGGTTTATCATTTTGTAATATACAATTTTGTAAAAATCTGAAGAGTTGTTTGGTGCTTTGAAGTTTTCATAATTGATGATTGTATATTTGTATTCAAAGAAGACTTGATGGAACAAAAAGAGATCTCCTATAAGATAAAAAAGTAAAATAAAAGAAACAGTTTTGTGTTTTGGAAACATAAAGAAAACAATCTTTTTGGATGCAGAATCGAGCAAACACTAGAGTAATCACAAAAATTCACAGGCACTTTTTAAAAGGTCTATAAGAATGATATTATAATCTTCCATCTAATAAGGCAAAATCTTAGAACCCTACTAACATTTAATCCTAGCCCTAAGCCTAATTTAACCCCCGTCATCCATAATAGTATGCATTAAATAAACAGAAAACACTAATTCCAACTCTAGAAACCAAAATATTGGTGAGAAAAAAAATAAATAAATAAACACACAAGAAATCAACATCCAACCACCAAACAGTAAGGATTAGCATGTCCATGGTGATGATTTTCCCTAAAGCGACCAACCATGCAAAGAAAGCCACTCTCAAGAGAGCCTTATTCTACCAAATACTCCTTCAAGGAAAATGAGTGATATTATGGGGAACAAGAACCTTATAATAAAATTTACATCTAACAACCCTCTCTTGGAAGGAATCCAATGAAGTATGCCCTCACCGTCCCATCTCACTCTAATGGAATACACCAAGGTAAAGAGTGAGATAAAATGATTCATCTCCCAATCATGAGCCGCTTTGAGAAAGATAATATTCTATTGATGGTAAGCACTAGAAAGCTCCAAATGGTCCGCCATTGCAACGTCCTTCAAACGGGCAATGCCAAGAGTCTGAGCCCCACAACAAACATCATGCCAGAAACGAATTTTGGAGCCATCCCCCATATCAAATCTAGTGTGGCTAGATAGCTCCCCCTAACCCTAAACAAATCTTAATTGACATGGTCAAAAGCCTTTTCAATATCCAGCTTACATGGAACACCTGGAACCTCAGATCTAAGCCAACCATCAATGCACTCATTGGCAATGAGCATTGAGTGTAGGATCTGATTGCACTTGATGAAAGCGTTCTAAGGCTTAGAGATAATCTTCTCCACAACCAATTTCAACCTATTAGTGACAACTTTGGCCACAATCTTATACGCAACATCCACTAAGCTGATAGGAAGAAAGTCTTTGATATCACCTCCCAGCAAGCTTTAAAAAAGCCCATAGTAAAACCATCAGGACTTGGGGCCTTGCAAAGACCTCATTATCCTCAAAGGGTCTCCCCCCCCCCCCCCAACACACACCCTAACCCAATGGTGTCAAGAGAGAGATCATCCAATCTAGGGCGCCAACTAAACTGCTCGGTGCCGTAACAACTGAGCCATTAACCAACAGTTGCTCAATGGAATTGTTCCTTTTATTAGGATCGGCCATTCGATGGAAGAACTTTGTGCACTTGACTCTCTCTCTCTCTCTTAACCACAATGCCCTTGATTTTTGCCTCCAACTCGCCTCCTCCGGAAGTGTAATCCTTCTCCAAATCATTAGTCACCTCGACCTTCGTCAAAATCTCCTCCGCAACTAAACCTCTATCTTCCTTCAAACCTTCAAGGACCCGTAGAGCAGCCAAAATGAGTTGTCTAACACTCTAGACCAAAGAAACCTAGATAATTTATCCAATAAATCATAAGTTTCCTGAAATTGTCATAAAAAGTTTATCTTATTCTTCCCAATATTTAAAGAATAGCCAATTTAGCCATAACATTTTTCCTCTGGTCACAATGGTGAGTTAAAAGTAAAATACATGAAAAATAAGACCCTTCCAGTGTATAAAAACAACAAGATACCATTCACAATTGTATCTCAATATGTGTACATGGATAAAATTATGCTTATCCACACAAAGATTGGCATAAAACTACTATGTTGTAGATAACATAACTCCCAGATTACATTATAAGAGTTCGATTTACCAAGAGAAGAAGACTACCATGTCAATTAATGAGTTATTTAGGCCATTAACCGCATCTGACTGTAGATCAAGTTCATATAAAAATCTCCTGCTACCAAGGTAACCCCAGGCCTCTCCAGTGAAAACTATAAAAACAAGCTGCAACAGAATTAAGCAATTGTCAGCAAACAGAGCACTTTTTAGTGCATGCCAGCAATAAAACAAGTCACAGAAAAGTATTCTGAAGATACTACAAATTAATCCAGCTAAGAGATTACTTCCACTTGTTTCCAAAAGATAAACTGTCCCATTAGGGTGGTAGTATCTCTTGTATACCTTTTGTGTATGAGGGCTTTGCCTTTCTACTAATAAATTATTATTCATTAAAAAAAGAAAAGGAAAGGAAAAAAGTTCAAGAAACTGATTTTCAAGAAGCAGAAATAAAGCATTGATAAAAAAAATATAGTAATTTCTAAAAATCTCATTTATTTCTATATTCCTGAAAGGCCACATTTTGCTTTTCCTTTTTTTTTTTTTTTTTTTGATAATATTTAGTGGGGTAACTAAATAAACACCTCCTTAACTTAAATAATTTTGAGTTAATCCTAAACTTAGTGGAATATTGGTGAGCAATTGGCCCACTAACCACATGTAGATCCACCATTATTTTCTATCATTAACTACCCCTTTAGCTATACACTGCTTTAGATTAATTTATCAAACATTACAACCCAAGGCAAGCTAAAGATGAAGCACAAGTGAAATACAATAAAATGTAGCACCAAGGACCCAAAGTAAAAGAATGCATTTACCTACAACATCAAATTTCCATGGTATCACCATATAACACAGCTAATAGACAATTCCTAACAGCAGCAATGAATGCCCAGAAGAGGACAAAAAGCTCAGAGAGACAAAAGGTAACAATCCCTCAAATGTGCCTCAACAAAGACCAATCATATACACTTGACTCAAGCCTAGATTCATTTTTTAACAATTTGTTCTAAAACGCAAACATACAAAACCAAGGACATAATTAAACTAGAGTAGGTTACTAAAACTGTAAATTTAATGCTTAGAGGAAACATGGAAAATCACTAAAACCAAAATCTAAGACCTCAAAGAAAAGATAGTCTATTCTTATAATAACATGTTCATCACAATAAGCAAATAGCAACAATGTATTATGAAGGAAAACTCATCTCAACTGCACCTGTTTAGTAAGGTCATCCAGACCATCTATGTGTGAAAGTGCATCAACTGCTGCTAGCAATGAAATCAATCCCTAAAATTGATCCAAACACAGTTAAATGCGATTAATTAGGCAACAATAAACCTGTAACACTCTAGATTAATCTCAAATGTTGAGATATTCATCAAAAGAATCGAACTCACAGATATGGGGGAGTCTGCACCAATGCTTTTGTCCCGGAAAAATGAAGCAGAATCCATAGATGCCACCGTCAGTATTACCGGCTTGGATTGGTCAGATGAAGAAACATTAATTGGAGGAAGGGATGACCAAACACTGCCCTTCACAATAGAGAAACAAAAACTTACAATTTATAGTAACAAAAAATGATTAGAAACAAAGGGAAAAAAAATGAAGAGAAAAAAATCTAAACCACTAAGTGCTAGTTCTAGACATTCAAATCTTCTTCTTCTTTTCTTTTTTTCTTTTTCTTTTTTTTTTGTTCTCTCCTGTTTTTTTTCTTTTTTTTTGCCAAGGGAAGTATAACACAGTGTAGCTCATCAATAGTGCCTAAATTGGACCAGACCAGGCTCTTCTGAAAGTTTCTATGAAATAATTCACTTCTCTAAATTCCCCTCTTTGACCTCCTGATGCAGGATCAATAATAATTACGAGTTTCTAGTCTTTCTATTTATTTACTTTTTTTGATAAGCGATAAGTCCTTTAAAAGGAAAAAGGTGTATCATTATACGGGGGTATTATACAAGAGAAATACCAAAAAGAACAAAGGGATCTTTTAGTTACATTTAATTTTGATAATATGCACGGTTAGTATTATAGTTAACTGTTTACTTACCAAAAAAAAGTATTATAGTTAACTGTGTTCTTCTTCTTCTCCCTTATTGGGTGTAACTTTTTAGTGTAACTCTCTGTATCCCCAATTTCTGTCTTTAATTTTAATTAGAATCCTGAAAAATAGTCCAACTCTAGAGTAAAATTTTGATTTCCAAAGGAGTAATATTAAGCCACCCTACACATCCACACACCATGCCCCGCACCAAAAACTTGGAAAACCAATAAAATGTAGGAAAAGTCGATTCAAAGCTTCCTATTAAGGACAATTAGGTTCATAAGCAATTAATATGGTTAATTGTTACCACCAATCTGACAGATTTGGCATCTATTACCCATTGAAAAGAAGCTGCCAGAAAGGTCTTAAAATTAGTTACTCTTAATCGTCTAAAGGCTTACTTTGAAAACAAGTCTCTACTTCTTGACAAGAAAAAAAAAGTCGGAGAATGAAATTGGTTTTTACTGCAGAATCTCCACAATTTACCAAGACCATTTACTTGTTGCCAAGCACCCTTGTAATATTAAGATAACACTATTTATACCAATTAAATGAAAACATCCAGGTGTTCCTTTGTGGGAGGTTAAGTAGTTGACATGCTTGAATACATTACCACGACGATGATCACACCATGAAACAACTCTATAAATTGCAAAACGTGCTAACAAATTGAGTTGTTAAACAGCATTATCAAAAACGGAAAATCCCAGGGAACCTCACCTGTATCCACCTAATGGAAGACAAGTCCCTTCTTTCAAACAAGATTCTGAATCACCAGTCCCAGCTTTTGTAGTCTAATCCAAGCCAAGTGTATTACAGTTCAATAATAAGTCCATCAAACAAGCTTGCAAACTGTTACTTAGTCCTGTTATTAAATGTGGATAATTACAACCATATTAAAGAGTCAGATACCTGCATCACCAGATCAAATTCAGCCACATCAGCAGTGTAAGCTTTCTTGTTTTTCTCATTCTTGGTAGCTGCCTGCATGAATATATGACAGCATATAACATAAAATTCATATCAATGCTGCAATCCAATCCAGCCCACAAGAGGGGAAAAAAATATCCAACTATAATTCTCAAAGTTTGCAATGGCTTCATATTAATGCAAACAAATGCACATTTAAATCATTTAGAAAACCTCAGAATTTGTTCAGATGCACCAAGTGCAGATCACATTCAAAAAAGATTGGGCAAATTAGCTCTTTAGAGAGACATAAAGTACAAAATATAAACAGAAAAAAGAAGATTCAAAAGAAGGGTGGACCAGGAGCCATAAATATAGTGATCTACGGAAGAAAAATCTTAAGCATATGAAATCGAAGCTTCATTCCATTTAAACCGCAGGTATTGCATATAATCCAATCGCACCATCAAGCATAATGACACCATCCTCTGAGATACACTACTTTTCCATTCCCCAACCATAGCTTTCCGAAAATTAGTAACTCTAGCACCATAATTTCTGAGCTTCCAAACATTGCATAACTAAATGATCATGTGATGCCTCAACCTCCTTATACATGTGTAGCATTTACGCACAACAACATCAGCTATGCCTGACATCCAATAATGAGTTAGACATTACTAAAACTTGAGACAAGTGGTTCAAGGTCTCTTCTTATTCAATAGTACATCATGCTCTTAATATATTCCTTTCATTAGAGAACTCTCACTTTGATAACAGAAAATAAACCAAAGAGCAGCCCTGTACTCTGTCAAATTCCAAACTCGGGCATCTTAGTGAAAACAAGCAGTACTTATTGTTTTCATGTTTGAACAACCATAACTGACTCAAAAATTTACGAATACTCCAAATCTGCATGAATTGGTATCAAGAGAACCGCACCTACCTGAGACATCTCATAACAGAATAATCACCACAGAGGCTATCAAGAGTGTCAATTACCGACAAACCATAACAGGGATATCTTGCCAAGGGTACGAATTTCAAACAATACGTTACCTCCTGCAGGGTCAACGTGCTACTCTCAGAAAGTAAGAATACAGGAAAATTATAAGCATTCCGCATGACACCCGATCCCTGCAAATGCAAAATCATAAAGCTTCAGCTAGTCAAACTGACAGTGAAGAAGGATGTCCTATAGCCTAAGTTTTACCAATTTTCAGTTGCATCAAGAAATTCAAAGATTTAACAGTAAAATGGAAACTTTTTTTTTTCTTTTTCCAAGCATCTTGACTAGTTTTGGAATTAACAATCCATCTAGATTATCCACCATAGAACTATTCTACACATTCCTATTATGTAGTGAGAAATTAACTTGAGCTCGTAATTTGGTACCAATCATTGTCACTTATCTATTACTCTTTTTTTTTTATATATAATTAATCAAAATATCATTAAAAGCATAAGATGCCCCATGTACACAAGAAGTGAACAAGAAAATCATGATAACTAATCACCAAAAAAAAAACATAAGCAAATGTCCAAAGATGCAAAGTGTTGAAAAATAAAAACTTAATCTCCTCCAAAGTCCTCTTGTGATCCTCAAAACACCTATCATTCATTTCTCTCCGTAGATAAAATAGACCACCCCTAAATGTATTAAGATTTTTTCCAACAAGACGTGGCTCGTTAAATGGCAGTACTAACGAAAGCATAAGAACAGGTTGGAAAAGAAAAAGAACAAGAAAAAGCCAAAAAAACAACCAAAAGACTGAACTTTGACTGATACTGTGAAAATGTAAGAAACTTCTCCAGACTACAAACTCATAGCATACAATTGGGTTCCACTCATAGTTGGCACTTTGGTAAGGAGAGAATTCAGCTTGTGGAAACTTTCGATCGGGAGAGAATCCTACAAGTTAAAAGAACAATGCCAGTGTCAGCAGCAACAAAAAATATCCCTTCATCCAACTTTGTTTTGGGAAAAAATAAAGGCATTTTACCTTCTGACTTATTTCTCATTTCAGTTCCCGATTCAACTAGAACACCAGCAATATTACTAGCAAAATTTGAATCGTTCCATATTCTGAAACATAAAGAGATATCTGAAATATAATCATATCTCCAATGAATAACATTGAAAAGCACAAACATTATCCTCAAAACCCAAGCAACAATTCAAGAACCACATTCCAAAGGACATGATGTACTACATTAGACATGTAACCAGATTTCAGAACGTTCGGTGCAGCTGAAAATTGACAATCAAAGGAAAAGCTTTTAATGCTTAATGAAAAATTAAAGCGCCCCCCTCCACATGGATCAGGTAAATTCATTTTGATATATTAAATAATTGTTATTAGCAAAAGATAATCCCTAACCCATGGTAACATATATATTCCATTGTACTTATTAGTTATTGGAGAGACAAACCTAGAGAAACATGTCTCTGGTAGAAGAGCCAGAAGGAAGAAAAAGAATAATAAATGACTAATACAAACAAAACAAAGAAGGGAATAAGGAAATACAAAACGTGCCTGGTGAAGAAACTTTCAACTTCATCCATTGACACCAAAACTGCAGATGACTGAGACAGCTCATTTGCAATTTTGAACTTTACAATCGGAGCCACAACCATTTCTCGTCCAGGGTCTTGAAAAAGAAGAATGCACAAGATCTCAGTACATGAATATTATGTTTCATGAAATACACCACAGAAAGCCTTTCCAGGAACTTACTTGAACATCCAATCACCCCAGAAAGATTGAGCAGTCGTACACAAGGATATCCATCAATAACCTTGTACATTTCCTTTTGAAGATCAGGAACTGACTCCATAGAGTCCAACTGTCCTGAAGCTCCAAAAATTAAGAACAATATAAATTCAAGAACATGAGAATCAACTATACAAAATTGAATGAGAGAGAGAAGAGAAAGATGTAAACTGTTTAGTTACAAGAATGGGTGAAGGAAACATAATAAGCATAGGTATAAATATACACATAAAAAGTAAATCTTGTAGATTATGATGGACTTCCGTCATTTTTCAAATGCATGGCAGTACTAGTTAATTAAAGCCTACATACACTATTTTTATCTAAAAGAAAAACAATTCAAACGCTTCTTTAAATTAGTGTGCCATTGACCAAAATAAAACAGATAAATCCAAAGCAATATTCAACTCAAACTCAAATAAGTCTTGATCCCAAATATTTATCCAAAGTAATAATAAATTTTATTAAAAGAGAGAAGAAACCTTCTGCCGACAACTAGTAAACATTAGGTTCCCATAAAGAATTATAATCTAAAGTCAAGGAAATCTGTGAACCCTACAAATGGAAAAAGTGCAAGTAGAATCATAAGTCCTAAGATAATAGATTTAAGCTAAAAAATAGGCAACTCAACAATAATGGAAGTCTGATTATTTCTTTCCCACCAAACATCTACAAAGGCAACCAGAATTGCATTCCACACCTAACTACTTCTATACCATCCAAACAAACCTTTCTAGCAGAAAAATACATCAACCACTTTGTCAGGCATCACCAAATGCATAGCAAAACCATAAAGATTTTTATTTTTATTTTTTATTTGGCACCAGGTATCCGGAGCTTCGCTTTGACAAATCCCGAGGGTGCACAAGCCCTCAGCAAGGAGTTTCCCGCAAGTGCACCTCGGTTGATTCAAGGGGCAAACCCGCAGTCTGATGGCCCCAAGAAGCAGTTTGCACTCATTGGGTTTCGAACCTAAGACCTTGAGGAGCATACTCAAAGTCCCAAGTTGTCCAACTAATGAGCCAACCCCTTGGGGTTAAAAGGTAAAGCAACAAAACCATAAAGATGAAAGACCATAATTCTCTCGCCACAGGAAAATGAAGCAGTAAATAATCAATTCTTTTGCTGCTACCAAGGAAGATCTTTCCCCAAAATGATTATCCACTGCTAAGATCTTATCTCAGGCAGCTAACCAGGAAAAAAATGGAAAAGCAACTTTCCTAGTCTCTTTGCTGCATCAAATACCCCTTCAAGGACACTGCACTTCATTTTTCATAATAGCCGCTAACACCAAAGTTAACACTACAGTGAAGCTTCCACTTTAAGGATCCTCCCCCTTACCCAACATAATATTAGAATATAGCAAATCAAAAATAGAACCAACTGGTTCTAATTCCCAGTTATACAACATTACTCATAAAAAAATAAAAAATAAAAAATAAAAAATAAAAATATTATCACCCATGAATAGCATCGGCAAATCCAAGGTTGCAAGAGCAGGTCTCCCCACATCCCAAAGTACCGAAATAAGAACATTTTGAAGCACCTTTGTCTCTGCTAGAAGAAATAAAACAGGAAATCTCTCCCTTCACAGAAATGTCCCCTCACCACAAATCATGCTAGAAGTGCACTCTTATAAACTTCGAAAGCCAAGTAATACATACTTCCCGGTGCTCTCATTTCACTATCTTTCAAAATATATTATCATGAGAGAGAGATTGTCACATGAATCAGGTAACCAATACCAGAAAATGGAATAGTTTAGCTTGAGCAAATCTGAAAATTTAAATCAACTCCAAATAATAAGAAAATGACAAAGACAAAAATGGTATTGCCATCTTGCATTTTTTCAACAAACTTTTTTCCACTGGTGATGTAACCTAATGGACTAGGTTACTATAATGAAAGAAATTAGAGGAGAAGATCAAAAGACAAGGTCAAAATAGAAGATGGCAACCTAGCAATTAGGGTTAATGAAAAGAAAGAGAAAGCAAAAAAAAAAATAAAAAAAAATACAAGAGGGATCTAGAAGACAGAGAAACAAGCACTTCATTCTTTTTTTAACACCAAAATTCACCATGGACAACCTAAGGAAGCAAATTGTCATTTTGGTTGATCAGTGTTGCATGTGTAAGAAGAATGTGGAGTTAGTACATCACTTTCTACTCCATTGTGAGACTGCCAGTGGACAACTTAATGAAGATCCTCACCATGGATAACCTAAGGAAGCGGATTGTCATCTTGGTTGATCGGTGTTACAAGTGTAAGAGTGGGGAGTCAGTAGATCACCTTCTACTCCATTGTGAGATTGCCAATGCTCTTCGAAACAATATCTTTAGCAGTGTAGGGTTATGCCTAGTGAAGTGGTAGACATTTTTACTTGCTTGAGAGGGCAATTTAGTAGGCTTCAATTTGATACGGTTTGAAAGATGATACCGTCCTGCCTTCTGTCGTGTCATTGGAGGGAAATAAATTATTGGAGTTTTGAGAACAGGTATAAGTGGAATTAAAAGCTTTTTTCTTTAAGACACTTTACTGTTGATTTGCTGCCTTTGATTTTAACATTTCTAGCTTAAATGTTTTTCTAGATTTTTTTTCTTCTTCAAGTTAGGTGTCTCTCTTGTATACATCTAGTGTACTTCGGTTAAGCATTAGCGCTTTTTAATGAACTTGCAATTACTTATAAAAAGAATAATAACACCTTTTTTTTTTTTTCTTTTTTTCTTTTTTCTTTTATGCTGTAAGCATTTGTAGTTAAAACCTAATAACTGAATACAAAGAGAAGGCCCCCATACAGAGTAGTTCGGACCTTGTTTATGACCACAGACACCAATCACATTGGTCTTTCCTGCTAGGCCACACAACAATTCAACACATATGCTCACAACCTGGATTAACTTCAAACCCTAAACAATCATATGCTCCAAAATGCACAAGATGATACCCATGCTAATGCTATAACCTAAACTCAAAGGTAAAAGAGTGAACCAGATCAAGATTAAAACTGTACTTGCAACCCTGCAACACACAGATCCGCAAGCAAATACATATAGACACGTACATACATACATACATATGCGAGTGTCTTTGTGCATTATTTGGAATCCAGCATGAGAATCAGAAACTGATCAAATTAAGTTCTAATAATATGCTCATCAACTCCATTAGGATGCTAATGAGAAATTTGACTCTTAGGACCTTTCGTCGTTTTAGGAGCTGATAAATAAAAAGCCACCACTTATTGAACTAATTTTTCAATATTTTTCCTAATTCATCCTTTTTCTCGTTCAATCTAGAAACAAATTACGCTGAATACGAGGACTATACTCTCTCTTCTTTATTCCTCCATTTTCCCAGCAACCAAAAGGAGGGTTAATTCTAAAATTAGTTCTTCCTAATCAATCAAAAGCTTCGAAGCAAACAGATTGTAGTAATCACAAAATACGTAGAGAATCATAGAAACTGAGGAGAAAACTCACCGGAGAAAGAGAGGCGAAGATGAAAGTTGAAGAGCAAAAGAAGACAAAGAAACTTAGTAGCCATGGCCGATTACTCCTTTTGATTAGGTTAGTGAAAGGCCTCGTGAAGCCCTATACCATGGCTCTCCCTTTGCAGGTTCAGCTCTCTTTCTCTCTCTCTGGCGATTGTCCCTTCCAACTTTCTGCAATTTGAAAGACTTTTTAGCTGACCCAAGGTGGAAACGGGTCGGGTTGGTCGTTCGTTTAGCTAGCGACAAGGTACGACACAGTCAGCATAAAATTCGTTGATCATCATAATAATACGGTGCACCAAAATGTGTAAAAAATTTGGGAAGATCCTTTGAAATGGTCATTTTTATCATGAGCGAGCCATAAATAAAAATAAGCTTTCAAAATAGTTTAACCGATTTAAAATATTGTCAAGTATTTATAAACATTTAAAATATTAGTCTAAGTTAGTAAATTGATATTAATGACCTTAATAATTTAATATGCGTTTTAAATGTTTATAAACACTTTACAGTATTTTAAAATGGGTTATAAGATATTTCCTACAAATTGATTTGAAAAAAACTTTTGTCCTACAAATCAAAAATTAAATTTTTACTCTCACATTATCTTAATTGTATGATTATTATATAGTACTTTACTAAATAACATTATTTTTTAATTAAAGTATAATGTTATTTTTGCATTCATATCATAAAAAATTACTTCAAATATGTCACGTCACCCGTGTAAAATTATTTTAATAAATATATGTAAAAAGTAGTATTGGAAATTGGGCCAACGAGGAAGTCTAGCCTGCTACAATTGAGAAGCCCAACCAAACAGGGCCCACATTTGAGTCTAGCTACTTGAGTCCATCATGCTGCAACCAACGAGCCTACAATGTCAGGGATCTGACCGAAATCTCGAAAGACTTGGGATATGATTGCATATCCTTTGAGATCAAATTGGGTCCAATATTCTTGGAACATAATCGTACTCCAGTTCCTCAAGCCTATAAGAGTAATTCTAGAAGTTTTTTTTGTGTCCCTCTAAGAATGATGTGGCTATTAAAATTGAATTGAGATCCCCTTCAATTGAAGAGAAATTAGAGATTCTCCAATTGTTAATCGTGACCCTTCATTTTAAATTCAATGGTTTATAAAATACCAACTGTTTTTGTATAACCGATGCATTAAATGGTGACTTCTGCTTTACCGAGGTTTAAATGATTTTATAAACCATTAGATTTAAAATGAAAGGTCACGATTAACAATTGGAGAATCTCCAATTTCTCCCCAATTGGAGGGGATCTAAATCTATTAAAATCATCATTTGATCAAACTCCAATAATGATCAATCACAAGCTCAATGGTAATTTTAATAGTCACATCATTTTTTGAGAGATTCAAGAGGGACACAAAAGGGACTTGTAACATTACTCAACCCACAATTCAATAAATATAGGAATAAAGTATTTAACTAATAATTGCTCTTTGCGAAAACTCTTGCTATTCATTGTCGTTATCTTATTTTGATAACTAACTTAAGCATTGAGGCTTTCTCCCGTCGGCCCATTCTGACAAACTATTTTGCTTAACTTGTTATTCTTTTGCAGATTCTTTCGTAGACACTCACCAGTAAAAAAATTGTTATAACAAGTAGCATTACGCATAATTAAAATATAGAGGGTTTATTTCATTGCATAAATTACATTTTGCTGCATCTAACAATGCATATATTATCGTGTCGTTTCATTTTAAATGACATGACTATCTACACCATACATAATATATACATATCTTTTTTTTAAAAAAAAAAAAAAAATTCTTCCTTTATTTTTTTTCTTCAAATTTTTTGTTTTTCTGTTTATATTATCTTAAGCAAGAGTATTTTTGTCATTTAAGGCGTGGAAAGAAGACATTGCAACCCCTTTGATAGTTAAGCAAGAGACATTGCAAAAATTAGAAGCTTGAAAGACATTGCACATTGAGTTATAGTTTGGAGGAGTAACGTACTAAAGTATAGTTTCCCCAAGAAATAAAGCATGGTAACAACTTCGTGAATATAATTTACAGGTACCAAATGAAAGATCTGAAAAAAGAAAAATGAGAATAAATTTATATTTTGACAGAAAATTTTGGATTTAAATTACTCTTCAAAATATACACTAAAATCACTTCATACTCAACATGTTCCAAAAGCTATAACATATTGCAGTGAAATGGGGTGAAAGATTGACCCCCCCTAAACGGGCAAAAGATAAAAGTTCCAGTATGGTTACAGACCAAAGTCCAGTTCAGCTCGCTTCAGTACAGATGTTACTCTCCTGAAAAATTCCGGTTCATTTTCTTCGATATCATCAAGAGTCATCAACTCGTGCTCATCTGCCTAATTAGACAAAGGAACAGGAAAAAAAGACTCATGAGAAGACATTCTAAAGAATGCTAATCAGGGAGGAAAAAATAGGCATATAATGTGATAGAAACTGCCAAAAGCCGACTGGCATAAAAGATTTTCACACTATTATCAGCACAACAATACAATATTTCAATTTCAATGATTTTGGTTTGGTCTTGTTCAATTAAGACAAATGATTGCACCAAATAAAGGTTATATAGTAAAGGATAAAGATATTATAGATCTAAGACGCTCAAAGTACTTTATATTTACAGCAGGAAGCTAAAGGAGAGCAATAATTTTATCTATAAAAACTAAACTCCAACTTTCTCAGGTAGAAAGGTAAGAACATTCCCATTGACTCAAGTCTTTGCATGGAATTCTCGCCATGGTAATATCATAGTAATCTTTATCAATCTAAGATATGAACAAGCAAAATACTAGCGGTCAGCCACAAAGGAAGCATATAAATCAAATGTTTTCCATTTATCTTGATGAAAGTTGTTATTCAGTAATAGTAATTCAGATTAGTTGAAGAGAATCATATGAAGCTAGTGGAACATTCATGATAATTATTCCTCACTATACAATTAACCATCAAATATTAAATGGATTATGGAAGAAGGTTTAGTTTAGAAATTTTTTAGGTAAATACATTTTTGCCAAAAAAAAAAAAAACAGAGCTCAGTGTCTCAGAGGTCAAGCTAAGAAATATGAAATTAGTGAAGAACATGAAAGAAGTGGACTGTACAATTTCCCAAAGACAAAACACTACCTTGAAAAACCCAAAAATAAGATTATGACATTTTTATTAGAAAATGGGTAGCAGGCAAATGATACTCATCTAAATCAAAATGCAATACAAGAGTAAAAGGAATGGGTCCATTGATCATGCTTATCTTGGCATAAGCCATCTTCTTCTGGAGCACCCTAAAAATAAAGACCATGTATTTAGTGCGTAAGCATATTTGAATTTCAACAGTTCATTGGGGCTTTCAACTTCTATCTTTCCAAGAAGATAAATCTTGATATATGAAGTGACAAGATTATGCGCATTCACTCATTTGATAGAAAGTCAATTAAATGGTAGATACCTCTCTAAACTTTAACAGTATTAAGTTTGACACAGAAGCTGGCTTTGCCTGATCCCACCTGAAGAAATGATGGAACCAAGCACAAATGTCAGTGACAAAAATCCATGTACACGATCAAGGCAACATCAATTTCACAAGAGAGATAAGACAACATGACATACATGGTACACATGGCGAAAGTTGTTGGGTTCAGACAATCATAGTTCAGGACACCATTTCAAATAATTTTATAGATTAATATAGCTATAATGCTCTTGAAAATATATGTACTTGCTGTGTTAATACTCTAGATCAAATCATTTGAGAAAGATTGCTTTAAGTGCGCTGCAATTTAGGAAAAACTATCTAAGATGGTTAGAAGATGTACATAAAGAAACCAACTGCACCAAACTGCTCTAGAGATGCAATAGGATTCAAAATCAAGGCGCCACAAGGACTAGGAGAATCTTAGAAAAACAGGAGGAGCAAGGGAAAGACAAAAAGGAAATGAGCTAAGGCAGTGACAGAATACATGACAAACAATGAATGAACAGAAGAAATGGCCCTGATAAGAGTGAATAGCAGGAAAGAAGTGGTCAAGCTAATTCTGATTGAGATATTAGGCTTTGTTTGCTGACTTACTAGGTATTCCATACATCAAAAGACCAATTTTATAACTTCAGTATAGTATTTTTTTGACTTTTTCTGCCACCCCTAGGACTGAACCAACCCCACAATTTTAACACCTAAGCCAAGGCTCAGAAGTATCACTAAAGCAACCAACTGTTTGGAAAGCATGAATGCCAAATGATCAATCGTATCTAAGAATGCAACCCATACCTCACAAGCATTAACTCATTAACAGACCGCCACATTCCACGTCCGACATCTTTTGCAGACTGCTCCCTCACACTTCGTCCATGCCACAACTCTTTTGTAATGTACATCACTTCTTCAACATCTACCTATACAAAATGGCAATAGATTACATAAAATTGACAACAGACAAGGTTCAAAGACTTTATCTAGCATGTGGTGGCATTGCTATTCTCATTTGCATAGGAAGCTTATTTATTTATTTATTTATTTATTATTATTATTATTATTTTATGATGAGGAACCCCTCCAAGGCAAGTTTACTTCGTATACCCACCCCTCTCAGGTAAAGGTAAACTTCGGAACCGTGTAAAGCGCCCCCTCCACACGGATCGAGTAATATTCTGGCTTTGCTGACGGATTGGCCGCAAAGAATTGTTTGCACCCAAGGGGATTCGAACCTTAGACCTAATCGAATACCACAAGACCAAGATCCTTACCATTTGCATAGGAAGCTAAGGTTTTTTTGTCTTGATGAATGTATAGGAAGCTAAACTCATTCAACCTAATTTAATAGAATCCATGTTTACTAATTGAATTCTTATTAGCACTTAACTTTCTGCTGATAGTCTTTTGACTAAATGGTATCTCTTCCCACCTTAAATATGAGGTGGAAGGTGAGGTCATGGATTCATACAAGAGGATGAAATGTATCTACCTGTGATAAAAGATAAACAGATCAAACATATTTTATACGTTAGAATAAGAAAAAAGAGAGTAAGAAAAGAGAGAGACAGAGAGAGAGGGAAAAGGCTCCCTAACCCAAGTGCAGATTATGTATAGAAGAATAAAACCTAAATCATCCTCTCATCATTTTCAATAGAAGTCAAGAAAGAAACTCAATAAATGTCACATCTGCTCCAGAGAACCTACAGAAAAGTAATGCTAAAAGAGCCATCTTTTAACAACAAACTTATCAAGGGAAACTTCATACCTGGACTTCCATGGCTGTGCCATACAGTGACTCCTCATGCTCGATAAGACGTTGATGAAGCATCCTGTAATGATCCACGTCCAAATTTACCACAGGCTCTGTTTGAACTTGCACCCCTGCTAGTTGTGTCACAACATAGGAGGCCATAACCTGTCCGAAAATTGCAGGGATGGTACCCAGAACAGGTATTATGCGAACCCTAAACCCTGGTACTATCTAATATCAGAATACGAAGTTAGAATTTCTATGAGTAGGGAATATAAATTTTCTGTTACAATATTTACTTTGGGTTGGTTTTATAATATTTGGACAAATAAGCCTAATTATCAGAATTTTTGGGAGTACTTATTAGAAAAAGTACTAAATACTTCAAACCAATGAGTAAACATCCGCACTTGATAGTTTGAGGGATTTTCTTCTTCTCCACTTGGTCCCTTAAATGGAAGCAGTTTTGCCTTGGGTTTCTCCAGTGAAAACACAACAGGAATGCCACCATCAATACCATAATCTTTCCTTAGTCGGTGTCTCACCTGCAAAGAAGAATGTTTGGAAAAAGGACTTATATGTTCAATGCCTAAAATAAGACCAACCAAAAAGTATGTCTACCTCACATAGCAAATAAATGAAGGCAAAAGTAAGTTTCATGTCAATATCGCAATACATTGACATAAATTTTGTACAACTTAGAAATGGGCATATGTTTTGCAACACAGTTTTGCAAAAGCACATTAGAAAGAAAAGCATAATAAAACTGTAAGTAGTTCAAAACTTGTTAATAAGAAGCAAAAATCATTACAGATCGAGATAGTGGGTCATTTGTTGACTCTTTCAAATCCGCAACCCGTATTCTTGTTGGATCAGCTCTTGCACCAGCTCCTGTAGCAGATAGAACCTTCAGACCCCTACGTACACATGCAGCAAGAAGTGCCACCTATTACATATAACAAATCAAAGGGATTGAAAATTTAAACTTCATTAACATCACAGTTTTTAGTCGGAATACATCAGTAAATAATAATGAAAGGGGTGGGTGGAACAAAATCTTCCGCCTTGTCTAGAGACTCATTAGTTTGAGCTACAAACCAAATTTTGTAGATAATGTCTAACATCCTGCTCACGTCATACTCATATGCATCTCAGCCGTTCTAGCAAGTATGACCTTCCCAAATTCACCAAAAAAACAAAAGAAGGAAGAACCACAGGAAAGAAGTGATATCCACATGGTCTTATTTTCTACCTTTTTTTCTTGTTATTTGGGAAAAGGACCAGAAACAATCATGAAATTATTTGAGTATTCAACAGTTGTAATTCTGGTGCAGGTAAAAAAGTAATTAATGACAAGTTAACCAAAGTATATGCAAGAAAGTTACCTTGGTATCAATGTTATCAATACAGTCCAAAACAAAGTCAGGTTTGCCTGAAAGAATTTCTTCTTCAGAAGATGCATCATATAATAGCACTCTTGCATCTATATGGCACTCTGGGAAGATAGACAGGAAATGCTCTTTGAGGCACTGGGCTTTTGGAATGCCAACATCTGCTCTTGTTGCAACAGCGTGTCGGTTAAGTGATGAAAGTGATACCTTCTCATGTAATTAATGAATGAGTATGTGTATCTTATGAAGATAATAAAGGAAATTCTAATCAATGTAAATTCGGAAGCAAAATTCAGTACTCTTTCTATCTTTGCTATCACAAACAGCCTCAGGCTATTACTAACATGCTTAGGAATTAAGAGAGACTATCGTGTCCACGACCAAAAAAAAAAAAAAATCAATATAATTACGAAAAAGTCATTAAAAGTAAAGAGCTTAATTGAACCAGTGTCATAAGTAAAAAAGAAACTGATAAATCAGTTAATTTAAGCAATTATCATCAAAAAGTTATATTTGTTGGTAGGCTTGAACAACTTCTACCATATATCAAATTTTTAGTCAAGTTTCATCTTCCAAAATCCAAATAGTGTAGAAAGTGCAATAAAGGTATGATATAGAAATAACCCATTCCATAAAAGTTCTACAACATTTCCAACTTAGGATATTAAGGCATTTGTTCTTAAAAGAAGGTTCTGTGAAATTCTTCCATCTGTTCTACTGATCAGAAGCTAACAGAAACAAAGGAACATGAAAGAGCTTCTTTTCTTTTCGATAAGTGAGTGGTCCCCAGGGAGCTGGTGAGAGGAGGGGAGAAGAAATGTGAAAGTATTCCCAGGGAAGCATTTAGAGAAGGCGGAGTAAACTCTTAGCTTTTCTCTTCAGCTGAGTAGCTTAAAATACAAAGTACATGAATCCCAAATAAATAGGTCAATCGAAGGAATTTAAAGTTCCACTTCATGTTAAACTATGACCACTAATAAGGTGAAAGCATGGATCTCATGAGTACCACATTTTTTTACCATCATAAGTAAATTATCAAACACTTCAATGCATTTCGCTGACACTCTATTACTTTCTAGCGTAGGCATTAAAGATCCATGTCCTATTGCTAGGTATTTCTCCTGTGTACTTGGATTGCGCTTTCGCTTTTAATGATATTTGGATTATTATAAAAAATAATAATTAAAAAAAAAAAAAAAGATCCATGTCCTATTGCCAAGCTGGATGATGCACACCCTATGCATTTATTAAGAACAAAAACCAGTGGCTTTAAATCTCATCAATTGCCTTAAGATTTCAGTAGTGAGATATCACTTCAAATACGTATAAATTAATGTAAAAATAAGCTAAAGGAAAGCAAAAGATATGTGGATTGACCACATGCTAGACAATCCAACACAAAGGGTATGGTTCCAAAAACCTTTTTTTTTTTTTTTGATAATTAATAATAAAAATTAAAAAATTTTAAAAATAAATAAATAAAAAACTGCATAAGCCAAAGAAACTAGGTGACATATTGTAGAGGTATAAAACACGATAAGGGAAAACAAACCTGGTCAAAGTCCACAAGGAGAAGCCTACCAACCCCTGATCTTAAAAGCATAGATGCAGCATGACTGCCAACCCCTCCAAGACCAATGACCACAACATAGGATGCAGTCACTTTCTGTTGAGACTCAAGGCCAAAGAATTGAATGTTCCTAATGATAGAAGAAAAATAACAGCTTTAATCATGCCAACTACATCAAAATAGAATTACACCCAAAAAAATAGAGAGTTCATTTGGTACACTGGAATGATGATTACTTAGGAATAGGAATAGGTATTACTAGAAATAAAAGAAACTAGAATGGAATGACCATTTCTATTCATTCGGTTGGTGATAACACATGAATGACCAAATTTCTTCACTGGAATTGAATCAAATTTTCTAAAACACCAAACTCTAAAAATGATTTCCCTTGGGGGTGGTCGACCACCCATGGGGAACATTTTTTTTGGGTTCCCAAAAAAATAAAAATAAAAATAATGGTTTTTTTGGGAAAATGCTATTCCATTTCTGGGTGAATAGATACTCCTCACCTTCTTGAGAGAATAGCTATCCTCAGTTATGATGCGCAACCAAATAACAAAATGACTACTAGCCATTCCATCCCTGGGTCCATTCCTATGTACCAAATTTAACCAAATAGATTTCAGAACACCCCTACCCCTGCACTCCAGGTCCCATACACCATAAATAGACACTAAGGTCTCAGCTGCATATATTGATATATTCTTCAATAGGATACAAACACACACACGTGTGTGTCTATCTTCCATGCCTAAGTAAAATTGGTTAAAATTATGCAGACATGCTTGGTGCCTAACATATGTAAGACATATCTAACATGACATCCAGGTAAACCAAATCTAGAAGCAGAAAGAGGCCAATGCTCTCGGTTATAACTAGCCTCATGCATAAAGGGTAGCATTATATGCAGAATGGAAGTAAGAGATAACCCAGCTTATTTAAGAAAAGCAATGGAACTATATTGGATGTATTGAAAAGCCTGCTCTCAAAAATCAGGTTGACCACATTATAGGGACACGTATATTTTTTTTTAATTTAAAAAAAGTCAATTAACTTAGTGACACCACTAGTACCTGGTCAATTGTTCAGAAACTATCTCGTCTTTTAGAAGGTCTAAACCAGCCATCCCATGATTCTGGTTCTCAGCAACCATGTAGCTTTTATCATTCTCAGATATAAGTCCTTGACCTTCCATAAAATAAGAAGAAATACAGAATACAGTTGATTAGTCACTGGAATCACAAATCAAACCCATATAACAAAAAGAAAACCAACTAGTTATTATTGACATAAAAAGCCAGCATATTCAGGCCTTTGCACTATCTGCGAGGGTTAGAGAGATGGTTTAACACATGCCACCCCACCTAGCTCTTGAGTAAGGGTACATTCACTATCAATAAGTAAATTTGAACGAGAGAATCTTCAAGTCATTATTCAGTAACTGGAGTCTACCCAGCAAAACTACAAGCGCAAGACAGTATAGTATAAGTCAGCAAACATGTTGAAAAGTTTCAACTATATTACATATATTCTAGCATTCCACCGCAAGTTTCTATCTTTGCTGCCTGAAGCAGCACCAAGAAATACAGAGAACATCGGAACTCTACAAATTTCATAAGTGAACAAGACATTATTATGCTCACCAACATTTGGCAAGCATTAAAGATGTAATTTTAAGATCTAGAATTTTACATCTACATATTATACTTCTACTCTGTAATTTCCCCATCAAATAAGACACTACACAAGGGTCTTAGAATCTAATATAGCAGGGCCCATAACAGAGAATGCAGATCTTATTAAAACATTCAGAGATAGTACCCTTAGACAACCCATCATAGTGTAATAGTCTTAAGCGATATTTTTTTCTCCAAATTTCATCAATCATGTCCATAATATTTTTTTCTCAGATGATCACTTACCATTAATTTTAATCGCCTTCTCCATGCATTGCCTTGCGACACATCTGCAAAG